>NC_057796.1:405063679-405167530 GCF_018294505.1 Triticum aestivum | reverse complement strand
AGGGAGACGGCGCGGTGGAGAAGAACGGGGTTTGGATGGAAAGTTTGGTTTCTCTCACATTGGAAACCGCGAATGTCAATGATCGGACGGTAGAGATAAGATGCCTACCCTACCTTTTTTCTTTTCTTTTCTTTTTAAAAAACCTCCAATCTATTCATCTCCAATCATGTCACTACAATAAACACCAAAAAAAAATTTACATCCAGATTCATAGATCATCTATTGACGACTATAAGGACTGAAGCGAGCCGAAGGCGCGCCGCCGTCATCGCCCCTTCCTAGCCGAAGCCGAGCAAAACTTGTAGTAGACAATCGGGGAGTCGTCGTGCTAAGACCCCATAGGAGCATCGCACCAGAACAACAATCGTTCATATGTTCGTTTTCCCATAAACCAAACGCAAGTCGGGGGAGCTTTGCGGGCACCCGGACCGCTGCCAGGCACACATTCGACACCCTGGTCCCCATTCTAAACCCTCTCCGTCGGAAAAACTATTTCCGCACATTCATGCCGGTCGGCATCACTCTAGAGCGGATGTGACTCCAAATTGATGCCGGTTAGAGCGCGACCAGACGAGCGGGCGGCGCCGCTTCAATGTCGACGCGACGACGAGAAATCTACTCCGGCCTCTGTGCCGCATTGAACCCGCCTTCTCGTGGCTTCCTGACCCTTTGCCTCGCCTAGCCGCACCTATTTAAGTTGGCTCCGACGCCTTCCACACCGCACCACATCATTCCTTCTCATCTTCGCTCCCCTCCACTCCACACCGAACAACGTTGTCCATATCCACACCATGTCGAAGTCATGGTACCCCGCGCCGACAGGCGGCGAAGGGTACAGATCTCCCTTCGGATCTTGGCGCCATCGCTCCGGGGCCCTCTTCCCCTACGGTTGCCAGCTCCTCTGACAAGAAGGAGATCGTCACCTCCTCCGACGACAAGGAGGACCAGGCACCGCCGCAGCAGTCACGCATGCACGCAGAAGCGGCGGTCAGGAACGACGAGTACGTCCGTCAGATGGATCTCGGTCGCTCCGAGACAATGGTCCGACTCCGCCTTTGCCACCAGCACGTGTAAGGAGGAGCCGTCCTCGCCGCCTCTCCATCGTGTGAAGGGAGAGTGATGGCATGCAAGTGCACAGAGTTTAGTTGTATCCTTTTTAAAGTAAGAGTATGATACGTCCATTTTTGCATCATGTTTTTTTTACTTTTATTTATAAATTTTTGGATCAATATTTCACTTTATGATGCAATTCTAATGTCTTTTCTCTCTTAATATGCAAGATACACATGAAGAGGGAAATTTCCGGCAGCTAGAATTCTAGACCTAAAATAGCTACAACAAAAAGATAGCTATTCTCCGGAGCTCCAAATGACCTGAAATTTTACAAAGGATTATTTTGAAATATATAAAAAAATACTAGAAGAAAGAAGTACCAGAGAAGAGTCACCATGGGCCCACAAGGCAGGGGACGTGCCCTAGTGCCTTGTGGGCCCCTCGTGCACCTTCCTGACTCTGTATTCCTCCCATATGCTTGTCCTGCAAGATAAACATTCATTATATATACTTCACGCTGTTTTGACCTCCGTATCGCAAGTTTCTCCTCTGTCCTTGTTTCGGGCTATTTTTCTCACATGATTTTGAGCTCCCGCGCATCATGTCTTCCTCCTCCTCCAACAACGTGGGGGCCGATGCTTGGTTGTTGAAGATAGAGCTGGAAAGAGAGCTAATATGGGAGATCATGATGGATGAAGGATCAGGAGATTCTATGGAGGTGCAACACCCCACTTCGGAGCGAGGCACCCTGGTCGGCATCTCCACCACTCCTATCCATGTCAAGCTAGGAGGACTATGAGAAGCCAACCGTAACATGATGTGCCAAAGGGGCCTGCTCCAAGGAGGCCCCTAGGCAGGTTACATGGAAACAACTTTCACAACTTAATTCATAACTATGGGGTTGAGAATACTTCCCGCATGCATATACCTTCCAATTGGGATCATTGTTTTTAAGGCGTCTCTAAGGCGTCGCCTAGGGGACGCTTAGTCGTCAGGGCACCCCGCGAGCTCAAGGCGTCCAGCTTGCCTTAGGTGCCGGCGTAAGGCGTCCGCCTTAACCTTTAGAGCGTCTAAGGCATCTGCTTAGTGATACGTCTCCAACGTATCTATATTTTTTTATTGTTCCGTGTTATCATATTATCTATTTTGGATGTTTTATATGCATTATTATGCTATTTTATATTATTTTTGGGACTAACTTATTAACCTAGAGCCCAGTGCCAGTTTCTGTTTTCTCCTTGTTTTTGAGTTTTGCAGAAAAGGAATACCAAACGGAGTCCAAACGAAATAAAACTTCACGATGATTTTTCTTGGACCCGAAGACACCCCGAGGACTTGGAGTCCAAGCCAAAAGAGCCACAAGGCGGCGACAAGGGTGGAGGGCGCGCCCCCTGCCTTGCGGCCCCCTCGGGGATCCCCTGACCTACCTCTTCGTCCTATATATTCACATATATTCCAGAACCCTCAGAAGCATCCACGAAAATACTTTTCCGCTGCCGCATGTCTCTAGCCTCGTTAGATCCCATCTGGAGGCCTTTTCCGGTACTCTGCCGGAGGGGGATTCGATCACGGAAGGCTTCTACATCAACCGTATTGCCCTACCGATGAAGCGTGAGTAGTTTACGTCAAACCTACGGGTCCATAGCTAGTAGCTAGATGGCTTCTTCTCTCTCTTTGATTCTCAATACCATGTTCCCCTCGATGTTCTTGGAGATCTATCCGATGTAATATTCTTTTGCGGTGTGTTTGTCGAGATCCGATGAATTGTGGATTTATGATTAGCTTATCTATGAATATTAGTTGAATCTTCTCTGAACTCTTATATGCATGATTTGATATCTTTGTATTTCTCTTCGAATTATCCGTTTGGTTTGGCCAACTAGATTGATTTTTCTTGTAATGGGAGAGGTGCTTAGCTTTGGGTTCAATCTTGCGTGATTTCCCCCAGTGACAAAGTAGGGGTAGCGAGACACGTATTGAATTGTTGCCATCGAGGATAAAAGATGGGGTTTTCATCATATTGCTTGAGGTAATTCCTCTACATCATGTCATCTTACTTAAGGCGTTACTCCGTTCTTTATGAACTTAATACTCTAGATGCATGCTGGATAGCGGTCGATGTGTGGAGTAATAGTAGTAGATGCAGGCAGGAGTCGGACTACTTTGACACGGACGTGATGCCTATATTTCATAACCATTGCCTTGGATATCATCATAACTTTGCGCTTTTCTATCAATTGCTCGACAGTAATTTGTTCACCCACCATACTATTTGCCTTCATGAGAGAAGCCTCTAGTGAAACCTATGCCCCCCGGATCTATTTTCCATCATACTTGTTTCCGATCTACTATTTTGCAATCTTTTATTTTCAGATCTATAAACCAAAAAAACCCAAAAATATTGAGTTACCTTTTTGTTCTATATATCTCTATCAGATCTCACCTTTGCAATTGACCGTGAAGGGATTGACAACCCCTTTCTCGCATTGGGTGCAAGTGTTTGATTGTTTGTGCAGGTGCATCGTCTGGGGACTTGCTTGTACCTCCTACTGGATTGATACCTTGGTTCTCTAATTGAGGGAAATACTTATCTCTACTTTGTTGCATCACCCTTTCCTCTTCAAGGGAAAAACCAACGCAAGCTCAAGAAGTAGCAGGAAGAATTTCTAGCGCCGTTGCCGGGGAGGTCTACATCAAGCCTACCAAGTACCCATCATAAACTCTCATCTCTTGCATTACATTATTCGCCATTTGCCTCTCGTTTTCCTCTCCCCCACTTCTAAAACAATTTTCAAAAAAATACAAAAAGGTTTTCCTTTTTATTCGCCCTTCTTCCGTTCGTCTTTTCATTTGCCTTTTATTTGCTCGTGTGTTAGATTGCTTGCTTTAATTTGTCACGATCACTCAAGAGAACACCAAGTTGTGTGATTTTTCCAATACCAATAACAATGATTTTATTAGTACTCCGATTGCTCCCGCCACTAGTGCAGAATCTTATGAAATTAATGTCGCTTTGTTGAATCTTGTTATGAAAGAACAATTTTCCGGCCTTCCTAGTGAAGATGCCGCATCCCATCTAAACACTTTCGTTGAATTGTGTGATATGAAAAGAAGAAAGATGTGGATAATGATATTGTTAAATTGAAGCTATTTCCGTTCTCACTACGAGATCATGCTAAAACTTGGTTTTCATCTTTGCCTAAAAATAGTATTGATTCATGTAATAAGTGTAAGGATGCTTTTATTTCCAAGTATTTTCCTCCCGCTAAGATCATCTCCCTTAGGAATGATATTATGAATTTTAAGCAACTTGATCATGAACATGTTGCACAATCTTGGGAGAGGATGAAATTGATGATAATAAGTTTCCGTACTTATGGTTTAAGTTTATGGATGATTATACAAAAAAATTATGCCGAATTGAATTTTGCTTCTAGAAATCTTTTAGATTCGGCCGCGGGAGGCACTTGTATGGAAATCAAATTAGGAGAAGCTACTAAACTCCTAGATAATATTATGGCTAATTATTCTCAATGGCACACCGGAAGATCTTCTACTAGTAAAAAAGTGCATGCTATTGAAGAAATTAATGTTTTGAGTGGAAAGATGGATGAGCTTATGAAATTGTTTGCTAATAAGAGTGCTCCTATTGATCCTAATGATATACCTTTGTCCACTTTGACTGAGAATAATAATGAATCTATGGATGTGAATTTTGTTGGTAGGAACAATTTTGGTAATAATGCGTATAGAGGTAATTTCAATCCTAGGCCGTTTCCTAATAATTCCTCTAATAATTATGGTAATTCCTACAAAAATTCTTATGGAAATTATAATAAGATGCCCTCTGATCTTGAGAACAATATTAAAGAATTTATTAGTTCGCAAAATAATTTCAATGCTATGGTTGAAGAAAAATTGCTTAAGATTGATGATTTGGCTAGGAACGTGGATAGAATTTCTCTTTTGATTAATTCTTTGAAAATTAGATCTATTCCACCCAAGCATGATATTAATGAGTCTCTAAAAGCTATGAGAATTTCTATTGATGAATGTAAAGAAAGAACCGCTAGGATGTGTGCTAAGCGAGTTTGGTTTGTAAAAGCGTGTTCTTCTAGTTTTTGTGAAAATAATGATGAAGATGCTAAAGTGATTGATATGACTCCTATTGAATCTTTGTTTTCTAATATAAATCTTGATAAAGATGGGACTAGAGATGAGTCAACTTTAGTTAAAAGGCGTCCCAATGATTCGGAGTTTATAGATCTTGATGCAAAAATTGATAAAAGTGGGATTGGAGAGGTCAAAACTTTAAGTAGAAAATGAACCCACTCTTTTGGACTTCAAGGATTTTAATTATTGTAATTGATATTGATAGATTGTATTTCCTTGTTGCAATCCATGTTGAATTCTCCTGATGCTTATAATCAAAATAAAGCTTTTACTAAACATATTGTTGATGCTATGATGAAATCTTTTGAAGAAAAACTTGAGTTGGAAGTTTCTACTCCTAGAAAGCTTTATGATGAGTGGGAACCTACTATTAAGATTAAGATTAAATATGAGTGCTATGCTTTGTGTGATTTGGGTGCTAGCGTTTCCACGATTCCGAAAACTTTATGTGATGTGCTAGGTTTCCGTGAATTTGATGATTGTTCTTTAAATTTGCATCTTGCGGATTCCACTATCAAGAAACCTATGGGAAGGATTAATGATGTTCTTATTGTTGCAAATAGGAATTATGTGCCCGTAGATTTCATTGTTCTTGATATAGATTGCAATCCTACATGTCCTATTATTCTTGGTAGACCTTTCCTTAGAACGACTGATGCAATTATTGATATGAAAGAAGGAAACATTAGATTTCAATTTCTGTTAAGGAAGGGCATGTAAGACTTTCCTAGAAAGAAAAGTAAGTTTCCATATGAATCTATTATGAGAGCTATTTATGGATTGCATACCAAAGATGACAGTACCTAGATCTATTGCAATATGCCTAGCTAGGGGCGTTAAACAATAGCACTTGTTGGGAGGCAACCCAATTTTTTTTGTTCTTGCTTTTTTGTTTCTATTTTTTTGAATAAATTTACCATCTAGCCTCTGGTTAGATGTGTTTTTGTGTTTTAATTTAGTGTTTGTGCCAAGTAAGACCTTTTGGGATGGCTTACGGTGATAGTTGATTTGATCTTGCTGAAAAACATAAACTTTTGCGCCCAGTAAAATAATTTTCACAATTCACCGAAGCATGCTTTTGATCTGATTTTTTTACAAAAGATTGATATACAAATTGCCCAGGATGTCCTAATTTTTCAGAATTTTTGGAATTACATAAGTGTACGAAGTTTCCTGATTACTACAGACTATTCTGTTTTTGACAAATTCTGTTTTCTATGTGTTGTTTACTTATTTTGATGAATCTATGGGTAGTATCGGGGGGTATGTGATGTTGGCTTGAACTACGCCGGTATTTCCCCAAAGAGGAAGGGATGATGTAGCACAACAACGGTGGGTATTTCCCTCAGTGATGAGAACAAGGTTATCGAACCAGTAGGAGAACCACGCAACACTACGTAAACGGTACCTGCACACAAAGAACAAATACTTGCAACCTGACGTGTTAAAGGGGTTATCAATCCCTTTCAGGTAATGGTGCCAGAAATTGTCAAGTTGACGAGATAAAATTGTAGTAGATTGATAGATGCAAATAAAAGCAAATAAAATTCAGCGAGGTATTTTTGGGTTTTTGATAATATAGATTTGAAAATAAAAGTTGCAAATAAATAAAAAGGCAAATAGCAAAATAGATCTGAAAGTAAATGATGAGAAAATAGACCCGGGGGCATAGATTTCACTAGTGACTTCTCTCGAGAAAAATAGCATATGGCGGGTAAACAAATTACTGTTGGGTAATTCATAGAACTTCAAATAATTATGACGATATCCAGGCAATGATCATTATATAGGCATCACGTCCAAGATTAGTAGACCGACTCCTGCCTCCATCTACTACTATTACTCCACACATCGATCGCTATTCAGCATGCATCTAGTGTATTAAGTTCATGGAGAAACGGAGAAATGCAATAAGAACGATGACATGATGTAGACAAGATCTACTCATAGAGGAATAGACCCCACCTTGTTATCCTTAATAGCAACGATACATACGTGTCGTTTCCCCTTCTGTCACTAGGATCGAGCACCGTAAGATCGAACCCATTACAAAGCACCTCTTCCCATGGCAAGAAAAATCGATCTAGTCGGCCTAACTAAACCAAAGATTCGAAGAAGAATTACGAGGCTATAAGTAATCATGCATATAAGAGATCAAAAGACTCAAATAACTTTCATGGATAAAAACATAGATCTGATCATAAACTCAAAGTTCATCGGATCCCAACAAACACACTGCAAAAAGAGTTACATCAAATAGATCTCCAAGAGACCATTGTATTGAGAATCAAAAGAGAGAGAGGAAGCCATCTAGCTACTAACTACGGACCCGTAGGTCTACAATGAACTACTCATGCATCATCGGAGAGGCACCAATGAGGATGATGAACCCCTCCGTGATGGTGTCTAGATTGGATCTGTGGTTTCTGGAACTTGCGGCGGCTGGAATTGTTTTCCGTCGCCTCCCCTAGGGTTTCTGGAATATTGGGGTATTTATAGAGCAAAGAGGCGGTGCGAGAGGCGACCGAGGTGGGCACAACCCGCCAGGGCGCGCCTAGGCCCCCAGGCGCGCCCAGGTGGGTTGTGCTCCCCTCGGAGCCCCCCTCTAGTACTTCTTTGGACCAACAGGTGTCTTCTGGTCCAGAAAAAAACACCAAAAAGTTTTGCTGCGTTTGGACTCTGTTTGGTATTGATTTCCTACGAAGTAAAAAACAAGCAAAAAATAGCAACTGGCACTAGGCACTATGTCAATAGGTTAGTCCCAAAAAATGATATAAAGTTGCTATAAAATGATTGTAAAACATCCAAGAATGATAACATAACAGCATGGAACAATAAAAAATTATGGATACGTTGGAGACGTATCAGCATCCCCAATCTTAATTCCTGCTCGTCCTCGAGTAGATAAATGATAAAAACATAATTTTTCATGTGGAATGCCGCCTAACATGTTCATCACATAATGTTTCCTTTGTAGCATGGACATTTGGACTTTTATATTATTCAAAGCAATAGTCTAGTTTTGACATGAAGATTTCAATACTCAAGCATATCAACAAGCAACTATGTCTTTTCAAAATATCAATGCTAAAGCGAGTTATCCCTAGCCCATTATGCTCAATCATTGATCCATTCATGAAACACACTCGCATATTAGCTACACCCAATGCTCAAGTACGATCATAGTGCCCCTTAGTTGGTGCTTTATAAGAGAAGATGGAGACTCAAATAAAAATAAAATTGCATAAAGTAAATACAAAGGCCCTTCGCAGAGGGAAGTAGGGATTTGTAGAGGTGCCAGAGCTCAAAGCGAAAAAGATAGAGATAAAACATTTTGGGTGGAATGACTTTCCTGTCAACAAAAACGATCGAGTAGTTCCCAATACTTTCCATGCTGGATATATTATAGGCGGTTCCCAAACAGAAAAATAAAGTTTATTCCTTTTTCCACCATACTTTCACATTCCACGGCTAACCGAATCCACGGGTGCTGTCCATACCAACACTTTCCAAGGAATTTATTATTTGACAACATAAAGTAAAATCATTTTTCATTTCGGGACTGGGCATCCCTAATACCTTTGCCGTACTCTTGTGCAATGACAAGTGAATAAACACTCATCTTGAGAATAACACATCTAGCATGGAAAAATATCAGCCACCCCCTACCGTTTCATGAGCGGTACGAGCACACAAAAGAGAAATTTATTTTGAAAATTAGAGATGGCAGATACAAATTTGCTTAGAACGGCACGAAAATACCGCATGTAGGTAGGTATAGTGGACTCATATGGCAAAACTAGGTTTAAGGATTTTGGATGCACAAGTAGTGATCATACTTAGTGCAAGTGAAGGCTAGCACAAGATTGGGAAGCATCCAACCAAGAAACGAGAAATCTCATAAGCGAGCATTAAGCATAACTAACACCGAATAATGCACCACAAGTAGGATGTAATTTCATTGCATAACTATTGACTTTCGTGCTTGCATAGGGAATCACAAACCTTAACACCAATATTCTTACTAAAACATAATTAGTCATTAACATCACTCATATATCACTATCAACATATCGCAAAAC
Source organism: Triticum aestivum (assembly GCF_018294505.1). Classification (NCBI taxonomy): domain Eukaryota; kingdom Viridiplantae; phylum Streptophyta; class Magnoliopsida; order Poales; family Poaceae; genus Triticum; species Triticum aestivum. The sequence continues at coordinate 405,158,222 of NC_057796.1, read as the reverse complement.
TATTACAAAGAATCAAGTTTTTTTGTCCTATGATCTTCATGAAAGTTTTTATTATATCCCTCTTGAATATCTATCACTTTGGGACTAATTTCATGTGTTGCTATTGATAGCTCAAACAAATCTAAGTGAAGAACATGAGCATAACAAATTTCTTCTCTCAAAATAATTTAAATGAAGCAAGAGAGAATTTCTTAAAATTTTAATAACTCTCAAATAAATCTAAGTGAATCATGGTAGCAATTCTTCAAAAAAACCAAAGCACACCATGTTCAAAAAGATATAAGTGAAGCACTAGAGCAATTCCATAGCTCATAAAGATTTAAGTGAAGCATAGAGAGAAATTCTAACAAGTCATAGCATAATTTTGGCTCCCTCAAATAGGTGTGTCCGTCAAGTATAGATGACACAAGATAAAAAGCAAAACAAGCAAAGACTCATATCTTACAAGAAGCTCCAAGCAAAACTCATGATATGCGACGAATAAAAATATAGTTCCAAGTAAAATACCGATGGTCGTTAGAAGAAAGAGGGGATGCCACTCGGGCATCCCCAAGCTTAGTTGCTTGCTTCTCTTTTAGATAATAGCTTGGGATGCCATGGGGCATCCCCAAGCTTAGGCTCTTCTTACTCCTTATTCCTTCATGCATCGTGATCTCACCCAAAACTTCAAAACTTCAATCACACAAAACTCAACAAAACCTTCATGAGATTCGTTAGTATAACAAAGCAAATCACTACTCTAAGTACTGTTGCAAACCAATTCATATTTTATTCTTGCATTATATCTACTGTATTCCAACTTTACTATAGCTTATACCCTCCAATACAAACCATAGATTCATCGAAATAAGCACACAACGCAAAGAAAACAGAATCTGTCAAAAACTTAACAGTCTGTAGTAATCAGGGAACTTCGTATACTTCTGTAACTCCGAAAATTCTGGTATATATGTTGATGATGTCTCCTCGGCAACGGCGCCAGAAATTCCTTTTGATGTTGGCTTGAACTACGTCGGTATTTCTCCAAAGAGGAAGGGATGATGCAGCACAACAACGGTAGGTATTTCCCTCAGTGATGAGACCAAGGTTATCGAACCAGTAGGAGAACCACGCAACACTACGTAAACGGTACCTGCACACAAAGAACAAATACTTGCAACCCGACGTGTTAAAGGGGTTGTCAATCCCTTTCGGGTAACGGTGCTAGAAATTGTCAAGTTGACGAGATAGAATTGTAGTAGATTGATAGATGCAAATAAAAGCAAATAAAATTCAGCGAGGTATTTTTGGGTTTTTGATAATATAGATCTGAAAATAAAAGTTGCAAATAAATAAAAAGGTAAATAGCAAAATAGATCTTAAAGTTATGATGAGAAAATAGATCTGGGGGTCATAGATTTCACTAGTGGCTTCTCTCGAGAAAAATAGCATACGGCGGGTAAACAAATTACTGTTGGGCAATGGATAGAACTTCAAATAATTATGACGATATCCAGGCAATGATCATTATATAGGCATCACGTCCAAAATTAGTAGACCGACTCCTGCCTGCATCTACTACTATTACTCCACACATCGACCGCTATCCAGCAAGCATCTAGTGTATTAAGTTCATGGAGAAACGGAGTAATGCACTAAGAACGATGACATGATGTAGACAAGATCTACTCATATAGGAATAGACCCCATCTTGTTATCCTTAATAGCAACGATACATACGTGTCGTTTCACCTTCTGTCACTGGGATCGAGCACCGTAAGATTGAACCCATTACAAAGCACCTCTTCCCATGGCAAGAAAAATCGATCTAGTCAGCCTAACTAAACGAAAGATTCAAAGAAGTAATACGAGACTATAAGTAATCATACATATAAGAGATCAAAAGACTCAAATAACTTTCATGGATAAAATCATAGATCTGATCATAAACTAAAAGTTCATCGGATCCCAACAAACACACCGCAAAAGAAGTTACATCAAATAGATCTCCAAGAGACCACTGTATTGAGAATCAAGAGAGAGAGAGAGAGAGGGAGAGGAAGCCATCTAGCTACTAACTATGGACCCGTAGGTCTACAATGAACTACTCACGCATCATCGGAGAGGCACCAATGAGGATGATGAACCCCTCCGTGATGGTGTCTAGATTGGATCTGTGGTTTCTAAAACTTGTGGCGGCTGCAATTGTTTTCCGTCGCCTCGCCTAGGTTTTCTAGAATATTGGGGTATTTATAGAGCAAAGAGGCGGTGCGGGAGGCGGCCGAGGTGGGTACAACCCACCAGGGCGCGCCTGGGCCCCCATGCGCGCCCAGGTGGATTGTGCTCCCCTCAGAGCCCCCCTCTGGTAATTCTTTGGCCCAACAGGTGTCTTCTGGTCCAGAAAAAAGCACCAAAAAATTTTGTTGCGTTTGGACACCGTTTGGTATTGATTTCCTGCGAAGTAAAAAACAAGCAAAAAACATCAACTAGCACTGGGCACTATGTCAATAGGTTAGTCCCAAAAAATGACATAAAGTTGCTATAAAATGATTGTAAAACATCCAAGAATGATAACATAACATCATGGAACAATAAAAAATTATAGATACGTTGGAGACGTATAGTATGAACCATGGAGAAGTTGGAATGCAGTAGATATTACACCAATATAAATAAAGAATGAGTTCACAACAGTACCAAAAAAGTGGTGATTTATTTTCTTATACTAACGGATCTCATGAGTTTTGTGTTGAGTTTTGTGTTGTGAAGTTTTCAAGTTTTAGGTAAAGATTTGATGGACTATGGAATAAGGAGTGGCAAGAGCCTAAGCTTGGGGATGTGATACGTCTCCAATGTATCTATAAATTTTTATTGTTCAATGCTGTTATATTATCATTGTTGGATGTTTTACAATCATTTTATAGTCATTTTATATCATTTTTTGGTACTAGCCTATTCACATAGTGCCCAGTGCCAGTTGCTGTTTTCTGCATGTTTTTTACATCCACTACAAAAAAATACACTTCCGTGATGATACGTGTTTGTCACAGTAGGTCACTTTTCTGTCATGCTTGTACATCCATGACAAATTTATGACAGAATCAAGATAGTCATACCTGTGCTGTCGTAGAAGTGTTCCATGACATTACCAAAATTATCATCACGGAAGTGTCCACTTCCATGACGATAAATCACGCGTCATAGAAGTGCTTTTGTCAAGGGTGACCGACATGTGGCATCCACCGTAACGGAATGCCGTTAAGCTATCGGGTCCGGTTTTGGATCCGTTAACCCGTTAACAGCCTGGACCAATGGGGATTTTCCACGTGTAAAATACTCATTGGCCGGAGGAAACACGTGTTTGCTGACCGTTGGGACAGGTGTCACTCATCCAATAGGCGAGATGCGCCTACGATACGTTGACACGTGGACAGGCCCAAAAGTGGCCCATAAAGATTAAATGGGCCGGCCCAACTAAAGGCCCACAAGATTTAGCGAGCCATAATGGGCCGGCCCAACTAAAGGCCCACAAGATTTAGCGGGCCATAATGGGCCGGCCCAGCTAAAGGCCCACAAGATTTTGCAGACCATAATGGGCCGGCCCAGCTAAAGGCCCAACATTCTCAGTTAAGGCCTGTACGGCTAGTGTCAAATCGGCCCGTCAACGGCCCGTCCTAAACTTGTCATCATCACGGCCCATTGTCACTTCTGGCCCCTTAACAATCCGCTAAGAATTTGGGCCGAATTACGGCCCGGTGTGTTTCCGGCCTGTTAAAGGTCCTGCTTCATTTGGGCCCATTTATAGGCCATTGAAACTTTCGGCCCATAAACGACCGTGAAGGATATGGGTCATATTCGGCCATGTATGACATTCGGCCTGTTAGAGGCCCACTACAGATTTGGGCCACTTTCAGCCTGTTGTGACTTTCGACCTGTTAATGTCGGACGAAATCCATGGGCCATATGTGGCCCAACGCCACATCAGGCCCACTAACGGCCCATATTAAAATGACACTAATCAAGACCGACCGAACTTCCGGCCTGTTAAAGGCCCGTGTAGTAGGTCGGCGCATTTACGGCCCGTCTGAATTTCGGCCTGTGGACGATCCGCATTGTAAATGGGCCGACCAGTGGGTTATTTGGCACAATCAGGGCCCAATCTTACTTTTGGCCTATTAAAGGCCCATGTTTTTTTGGGCTCGAGATATTCACACATGTAAATGGCCTATTATTACTGAGGGCCCAAATTATATTTAGGCCTGTTAAAGGCCCACTATGGGCACAGGCCTACTAGAAAAATATGAAAGCTTATGCTGATTTAGGCCCAGATATTTTTAGTGGGCTACATGCAAATTTCGGCCCAGAATCATTTTTAGCCCAATTGGAATGGGCCCGACAAATGTTGGCATGTTGGGCTCCTACGAAGGTTTCGGCCGTATACATTACTAAGATAAACCTACACTATACATAAATAGCGTCGTAATTACTGCAGCCTTTGGCAGCATCATAAATGCTGTATCACAACAAAATAAATTCCAACCATACAACAAAAGGCCTGTTGGCATAAAGTTTACAGTCCTTCCAGATAAAAGCACCATCAGATGTATAGAAGCACATATCATTTGACCTGAGTGCTTATGTTTCAGGCTGTAGAATCTGATGGAGCAGCACGATCTTCCCCTTTTTTCCGCCATTGGTCTTGAACAACGAAGCAAATGTCTGATAGTCTGGTTTCAAAACCATTCATATCTTCAAGACATTTGTCAACCACTATTTTTGTTTCTGACACAACGTCCATTAGGGATTGGACTTGTGTCTGGAGCACAGATATATCACTCTGTCTAGCTGGAAGATTTTGTTCAGTAGGCGATTTGGACGAGGTTACCTTGACAACCAACCTAGAATTAAGCAGGAAGGTGCTTTTTGCACTATTAGTGGAGAGATAATGACGCACTGCAGCAAGAGGTGACATTGTGCTTGTGTTAGCCTCGTCACCTTCAGGTGGTTGTGGCTGTTCAATCATTTGTTCCATAGCTTGCTGAAAGTTTGAACTTGTAGATTAGTGTACCAGATAAGTTACTAATGAGATAAAAACAAACAAAGTAGGTTTCACGTTTATACATAACTTAGTTTGGTGAACTACTGTAATACATTAGCATGTATTTTAGTGCCAACTATATAATAAAATCACTTTCGGAACATATGTACATGTAGCATGCCAACTGTATTGTCTATTTCCTCACATCCGTTGACATCTATGGATAAAGAGACATGGTTTAAAGTAGGATGAACATAGTATGACATCATTCATATCATGGGCAAACAGATATAAAACAAACATGCTATTCTATCATTGTGTGCGCACGTGAACATCACAACTAGATTACAGATCAAGACCAAAAGAATATCCTTCATCTCTTTTAAACCATGTAAGGTGAAATGATACATTAAGACAACTGTGTATAAAAGTGAACAGAGTAACTGACATTGGCTGCAAACCAAGCAGTTAAATGAACACATCACAGTACCAATCAGTTCAAAGGCAGGAGGAGTAAGGACTTACAACAGCAGCCTGAACTGGTGTGCTCATGCCCTTCATCTTGCTGGTGTGGCAATCCTTGAAGATTTGCACTGCATTCGGTTCAGGTTCTTTTTGGTCCGCACAAGTTTTCCTCTATATTTGGAACAAGTCAATATAGATACGATAATATGGCACATAAAAAAGAAGGAAGTAGCAGCTATTTACAAGAGCCTCGTAGTGTGCAATATAGCTTTAGAACGGTTGGTCTTGTTCTTCAAACAGTTAGCCTAGAAGAAGATACACTTGTAAGGCACATACATAAATACAAGTTCAATATGTGGTCTGATCAAATACATATACCCTACCTGATACTTTGGATCAGACCAGTGTTTAACAAGGGTTGTCCAGTCTTCATCTGTAATATATTCCACTAGAGATGTTTGGGCGATTTCATTGTTAGCCTTGCCTTCAAAGTGAGATTTTCTAAGGTGGTACCGATACTGTCGTAGAGCAGACTGAAAAACATGAGTGCATGCTTGATTAGTTGCATCATCTTTTGGATCCAACTTGAACCTCATCTGTTGAAAAAAGAATGTGAGTCTTATTAGGAGGAAGCTAGAAAGTATGGCACAGAGCAAGACAATATTACAAATTGCGATGAATAACATTACTTGCGGATAAATGGTCAAGGAAGGTGTTAAACTGGGTATTGTCTTTCTCATTGCTGTACTGGATCCACGTTGGGAGGATACGTGCATGACACCTAATGGCAATGGCTGCCTCTGATACTAACTTGGCTGACTGTAGCATCACATGGCCGTTTTAAACCTGCCTCAAAATGGATCTCCATTCTTCCTCCTTTATATTTTGTTAATCTGTCAAGCATTATACCTGATGTCTGTTTCCGCTTGCGCTGTGGTGCTAGTTCAACAACGAATATGGAAAGTGTTAGTGCACATCAAACTGTGAGAGTACATATAAAGGAGCATGCAACTTCAACTTTACTCGGACAGGTACCATCTTGGTGTTGATGCTCATGAGGTTCATCTAATCTTGCCAAGTCCTGTTGTGTCAGCAGTGCTTCGGAAGTAGTGTTAGGTGTGAATGCAGCTTGGGAACTGGCCAGTTCCGGAGCAAACGAACGAGTAACTCGTTGAGATGCTGGTACAGTTGAAGCGGATGCTGCAGCTGGTGGAGCAGGTGATACTGTGTTTGTAGATTTAACCGGTGGACTTGGACCTTCTACTGCACTATAAGTACCGGTAGAATCTCGAGGGTAGATCCTTTTCCGTTTCACCCGACGAGGAACACCATTCCCTACTATATTCTTTTCCTTGCTCTTTTTTGACTTTGCCATGTCAAGGCATACCCACAATACAAAAGAATAAAATCGCTCTTCAGAACTCATTGATGCATGATACAGACAAGCAATACTTTGATGTAAGACAACCGTATGCGGATGGAATATGTAAGAAAAACAGGACGGCGTGACATATTCACAGCTACGATGTGTAAACTAAGCAGAAGGATTTTCAAAAAAATAGAAGTAATGCAAGCTAGACACCATATGAAAGATGCAACCAATATCACTCTGCCTAGTTAAAAGTGTCTTGTCATAAGTGGCATTTCAAAAAATTAGAAGCAGTACAACGTAGAAATCAATGCAAGATGCAACCACTATCAAACTGCCATGTTAAAAGTGTCCAATCATGAGTGACTGATGCGGGATACACGGCAGCAGTACTTTGATGTAAGAACATGGTATGATTGATAGATGCAGTGTATTCTAGACACATAAAGGCATGTCATATGCACATGTATAACGTATAAACTTAGCAGGTGCAATTTAATCAAAATAGAAGAAATACAGGCTAGACAACATATGCAACATGAAACCAATTATCACACTGTCAACTTAGAGCAAGCACCTGCGATGGTGGAGTACAGGAGATGAACTCATCATGTAGACTTGGGACTTCAACTTCATTAGCAGTAGCAGTGGCAAATCTAGAGAGTCTCTATTTGCGTCGGTCCAGAGGACCACCAACATCCCCTAACTTACTCTTTTCCTTCCTATTTTCTGATATTGCCTTATGAAGTCAAAACCAAAAGAAGATGAATAAAATTAGCTCTGCATAACTGGTTGATGCATGATACAGACGAACACTACTTTGATGTAAGGCAAGCGCAGGATAGGAGGATGGAATATATACAAAAAGAAGACAGCATTGCATATTCAGACGTACGATAGGAGGATGGAATATGTATGAAAAACAGTAAGCAGAAGGCATTTCAACAAAATTAGAAGAAATGAAAGCTAGGCACCATATGAACATGCAACCAATATCACTCTATAAGGTAAAAAGTGTCTCGTCGTTAGTGCCATTTCAAGAAATCAGAAGCAGTACAAGCTAGAAGACAATGCAAGATGCAACCTACATCACACTCCCAAGTTAAATGTGTCTTATGGGTAAGTGATCGTCGCAGGTATAAGTTGTAAGCTACGCAGATGCAATTCAACAAAATCAGAAGCAATACAAACTAGACATCATATGGAACACGCAACCACATATAACAGTTCCAAGTTAGAGCAAGCACCTATGATGGTGGAGTAGGGGAGATGTGCTCATCATCTACACGTATGTTCTAGAAACAAACAAGTGTCATATTCACAGGCATTATGTGTAAAGTAAGCAGATGCAATTCAACAAAGTTAGAAGCAATACAAGCTAGACATCATACGCAACATGCAACCACATATAATAGTGCCAAGTTAGAGCAAGCACCTGTGATGGTGGAGTAGGGGAGATGTGCTCATCACCTACACAGCTACGTTGACTGTCTAGCCTTGCGTTGTCTTGCGAATCTTGTTGGGAGGATAGCTGTGACGCCCCCGATTAGACCGTACACTGATCATGCACGCAAATGTGTACGATCAAGATCAGGGACTCACGGGAAGATATCACAACACAACTCTAAAACATAAATAAGTCATACAAGCATCATAATACAAGCCAGGGGCCTCGAGGGCTCGAATACAAGTGCTCGATCACAGACGAGTCAGCGGAAGCAACAATATCTGAGTACAGACATAAGTTAAACAAGTTTGCCTTAAGAAGGCTAGCACAAACTGGGATACAGATCGAACGAGGCGCATGCCTCCTGCCTGGGATCCTCCTAACTACTCCTGGTCGTCGTCAGCGGGCTGCACATAGTAGTAGGCACCTCCAGTGTCGTAGGAGTCGTCGTCGACGGTGGCGTCTGGCTCCTGGACTCCAGCATCTGGTTGCGACAACCAGATAGAAAGAAAAGGGAGAAAAGAGGGAGAGAAGCAACCGTGAGTACTCATCCAAAGTACTCGCAAGCAAGGAGCTACACTACATATGCATGGGTATATGTGTAAAGGGGCATATCAGTGGGCTGAACTGCAGAATGCCAGAATAAGAGGGGGATAGCTAATCCTGTCGAAGACTACACTTCTGGCAGCCTCCATCTTGCAGCATGTAGAAGAGAGTAGATTGAAGTCCTCCAAGTAGCATCGCATAGCATAATCCTACCCGGCGGTCCCCTCCTCGTCGCCCTGTTAGAGAGCGATCACCGGGTTGTATCTGGCACTTGGAAGGGTGTATTTTATTCAGTATCCGGTTCTAGTTGTCATAAGGTCAAGGTACAACTCCGGGTCGTCCTTTTACCGAGGGACACGGCTATTCGAATAGATAAACTTCCCTGCAGGGGTGCACCACATAACCCAACACGCTCGATCCCATTTGGCCGGACACACTTTTCTGGGTCATGCCCGGCCTCGTAAGATCAACGCATCGCAGCCCCACCTAGGCTCAACCGAGAGGTCAACACGCCGGTCTAACCCTATGCGCGCAGGGGTCTGGGCCCATCGCCCTATGCACACCTGCACGTTGCGAGGGCGGCCGGAAGCAGACCTAGCCTAGTGGCGTTCCAGTCCAATCCGGCGCGCGCCGCTCCGTCGCTGACGTCAAAAGAGCTTCGGCTGATACCACGACGCCGGGATACCCATAACTACTCCCGCGTAGATGGCTAGTGCGTATAGACCAAATGGCCAGACTCAGATCAAATACCAAGATCTCGTTAAGCGTGTTAAGTATCCGGGAACGCCGAACAGGCCCAGGCCCACTAGCATCCTATACTAAGCATGTAGGATTTGCAGGTAAAGGTAACAACAGTAGTAGTAAGGATAGGCTATGCATCAGGATAGGATATCGGAAAGCAGTAACATACTACACTACTCTAATGCAAGCAGTATAGAGAAGAATAGGCGATATCTGGTGATCAAGGGGGGGTCGGGGCTTGCCTGGTTGCTCTGGCAAGTAGGAGGGGTCGTCAACTCCGTAGTCGAACTGGGCAGCAGCAGTGTCGGTCTCGTAGTCTACCGGAGAGAAGAGGGGGAAGAAACAGTAAATACAATGCAAACATAAACATGACGATGCGTGACATGACAATGAGCAGTGCGAGGTGTGTCCTAACGCGACAGTAGGTGGCACCGGCGAGGGGGGGGGGACATCCGGGAAAGTATTCCCGATGTTTTGCGTTTTCGGACAGATGGACCGGAGGGGGAAAGTTGCGAGTTCGATAGGTTAGGGAGGTGTGGTGGACGAACGGACTGCGTATCCGGATTCGTCTCGTCGTTGTGAGCAACTTTCATGTTGAAAATATTTTAATCCGAGTTACGGATTAAAAGATATGATTTTCTAAAGATTTTATTAATTTCTGGAATTTAATTAATTATTTAATTTAATTCGAAAATGGATTTATGACATCAGCATGATGTCATGTTGACATCAGCAGTCAACTGGGGTTGACTAAGTCAAACTGACATGTGGGTCCAGTGGGACCCACCTGTCATTCTCTGTTTAGGTTAATTAGGGTTTAGCTAAATAATTACTGTTTAATTAAATTAATTATCTAATTAGATTAATTTAAACAGGATTAATTAACTTAATTAATTTAGTTAATTAATTAATTAAATTTATTTTTATTATTTGTTTTATTATTAATTTTATTATTATTATTATTTATTAATTTTTATTAACTAGTTTATTTTTTTTTCATTTCATTTGTTTTTTTTGTTCTGTGGGCTGGGCCCTGTTTGTCATAGGCCAGGGGGGTTCGGGCCCAGGGGGCAGTGGCTCAGGGGGGCGAGGCCCACCTGGCAGTGGCCCAGAGGGGGCGAGGCCCACCTGGCAGTGGCCCAGGGGGCACTGCGGGTTTGGTCCACGGGTGCGGGCGCACCCGAGCGAGCGCTCGCCCGCAGGGCGGGACGAGGACGCCGGAGCACCGATGGCGGGGCTCGCCGGCGCGGCCATCTCCGGCGACGGCTGGCGGAGGCGAGGGGTGGCGCCGGTGCGGTCGGAGTGGCGCGGAGGGGCAGGCGCGGTGGCGCGGCCACGGGACAGAGGGAGAGACGGGGGAGGGCGAGGCCATGGCCGAGCCACTCGGGCACGGCCCCGACGCTCTGGCCGCGGCGGTGGCGGACGGGCGTGGTGCGGGCGCGGGCACGGCGAGCAGGGGCCCGAGGCGACGGCGGGGGTTAGCGCGACGAGGGGGCCAGGCGGGGCGTGGCCGACGCGGGCGCGCGGTCGAGGCGCGCGCGGGCGATGGCCGTGCGGGCGCGCGTGTGTGCGGTCGGGGGCGTGACCAGGGGCGAGCCCAGGCGCGGCCAATGGGCGCGAGGGCCACGGTGAGCGCGGGGGCGAGGGAAGGAGAGGAGGGGCGCGGCGGGGCTCACTGGGGCCGTAGGGGACTGGCAGCGGGGCGCGGGGAGGAGGCGAGGACGACGGCGACGCGGTGACGGGGTGCAGGCCGGCAAGGAGGCGAAGGCAGGCCGGCGGGGCAGCGTTCCGGCGAGGGCGAGCTCCGGGTGGCGACGGGGTTCGGCGGTGGTCTCCTCCCGATCCAGATCGGGGGAGGCAGGAGGAGATATTTCGGGGGGGGGAGTGGGTGGCCGTCGGTGGTGAGTGGGGGGGAGAAGGAGTGGGGCGGCCGGCTAGGCCTGGGGTTTGGCCCAGTTGGGCCAGGGTCCAGTGGGGGGGGGGCAGTTTGGGCCAGGGTCCAGTGGGGGAAGAGGGTTCCTCCTTTCTTCTTCTTTTTGTTTGTTTTCTCTGTTGCATTTTCTTTTCTTCTTATTTATTTTCTTTTCTGTTTTATTTCAATTTAAACTATTTAGGCATTTTATAAAAATGTGTTTACCACACCATATTTACTTATGCAAAATATGGCATCTCCCGAACATTTTTATTTTTAATATTTGAAAACTTTTGTCGTTTGACTTATTTAGGATTTAAATTTGATACGGTTTTGAATTAACCCGAGATTAATTACAGTGACAGAGGTGACGTGCCATCATTAACATGAGATTACTGTAGCATGATTATCCGGGCGTTACAAATCTCCTCCACTACAAGAAATCTCGTCCCGGGATTTAGGAGGTAGAAGGAAACAGTGCGGGGTATTCTTCGCGCAGACGATCCTCTCGTTCCCAAGTGGCTTCATCTTCAGAATGGTGCGACCACTGGACCTTGAGAAACTTGATCGCTTTCTGACGTGTGCGGCGTTTAGCTTGGTCGAGAATGCGGACCGGATGCTCCTTATAGGAGAGGTCTTGCTGCAATTCGAGCACTTCATGATCCACGGCTCGGATTGGGTCCTTGAAGCAACGGCGGAGCTGTGACACATGGAACACATCGTGAACCTGAGAAAGGTTCGGCGGAAGCTCCAGTTGGTATGCCACTTTTCCACGCCTTTCGAGAATAATGAATGGGCCAATATATCAAGGAGCTAGTTTGCCCTTGATTCCGAAGCGGTGAGCACCCTTCATAGGTGTGACTTGAAGACAAGCCTTTTCGCCAGGTTGATAGACCATGTCTTTATGATGACGGTCATACTGACTCTTCTGACGTGATTGAGCAGTCTTGAGATTCTCACGAATAATGCGGACTTGTTCTTCGGCATGTTGGATAATATCCGGACCGAAGAGTGGACGTTCCCCAGTTTCTGACCAGTTCAGAGGGGTTCGGCACTTTCGTCCATATAACACTTCGAAGGGGGCCATCTTCAGACTAGATTGATAGCTATTATTATAAGAGAACTCAGCATACGGGAGAGATTCCTCCCATTTCTTGCTGAAGGAAATAACACAAGCTCGAAGCATGTCTTCGAGAACTTGGTTGACGCGTTCAACTTGCCCTTGCGACTGAGGATGAAACGCAGTACTGAATGACAGATGAGTTCCCATAGCTTCTTGGAAACTTGCCCAGAATCTTGAAGTGAATAAGCTGCCACGGTCTGAGCTGATAACCAATGGAATACCGTGGAGTGAAACAATCCTGGACATATAGAGCGTTGCCAACTGGTTAGCAGTGATCGTTTCTTTGACCGCCAGAAAATGTGCAACTTTGGAAAGCCGGTCAATGACGACAAGAATAGCATCATTACCTTTCTGTGATTTGGGAAATCCAGTGACGAAGTCCATCTCAACATGGTCCCATTTCCATTCAGGAATAGAGATAGGTTGCAGAGTTCCAGCAGGCCTTTGATTTTCTGCTTTGATACGACGGCAAACGTCACACTCAGCAACATAACGAGCAATGTCTTGCTTCATATTAGACCACCAGAATCTCTGACGGATGTCTTGGTACATCTTTGTACTACCAGGGTGGATACATAGAGGCGTATCATGAGCTTCTTTCATAACCTCCTGTGTCATATCCAGGTTTTTATCTGCACATGGCACCACTAGGCGGCCCTTAAAGTATAAGGTGCCATCTTTAGCAATGGTGAAAAATGAGGGCTTTCCTTCTGCGAGGTAGCGCTTAATCTTGTGGGCTTCAGAGTCATACTTCTGTAGCCTTTTGATGCTGTCCACGAGATCTGGTTTAGCAACTAGGGTATTGAGGGAACCCTGGGTAACAACGTGGAGGTTCACCTTGCCAAACTCCTTAGGAGGGGGAGCGAGTGCACCCGGAGGAACAATATGGAGGTTCAGCTTCCTGAATTCTTCAACAAGCGAGGGCTGAACTTTGTGAACCTGGAGGTGGTTGCAGTAAGACTTGCGGCTCAAGGCATCAGCCATTACATTAGCCTTGCCTGGCATATAGGAAATACCCAAGTCAAAGTCTGCAACAAGCTCCATCCATCTCTGCTGACGGAGGTTCAGATCTGGCTGAGTAAACAGATACTTCAGACTTTGGTGGTCAGTGAAGATCTCGCAACGATTACCGAGAAGGTAATGTCGCCACTGCTTCAGCGCATGAATGACAACAGCAAGTTCGAGGTCGTGAACTGGGTAGTTCTCTTCGTGAGGGTGCAATTGCCGAGAGGCATAAGCAATCACTTTGCGGTCTTGCATTAGGACACAGCCTAATCCTTGACGGGAAGCGTCGCAGTAAATGACGAAGTCCTTCTTAGTATCAGGTGGAGCTAGAACTGGGGCAGAAGTCAACTTGTCTTTGAGTGCCTGGAAACTTTCTTGACATTTGTCTGTCCATTGGAACTTGACGCCCTTATGCAACAGGTTAGTCAGAGGCCTGGCGATCTTGGAGAAGTTCTCGACGAATCGACGGCAATAGCTGGCGAGACCGAGAAAACTTCTGACTTGCTTAACGTTCTTGGGAGGAGTCCAATCAAGGATAGCCTGGACTCGTTCAGGGTTGACGGCAATACCATTCTTAGAGATGACATGCCCAAGATAGATTACTTCCGGTAGCCAGAATTCACATTTGGAGAACTTGGCATATAGTTGATGCTCTCGTAGCTTCTCCAGCACAAGTCGAAGATGTTCAGCATGTTCTTCTTCGTCCTTTGAAAATACCAGGATATCATCCAGATAAACCACAACGAACTTGTCGAGGTAATCCATGAATATATAGTTCATCAGACGAGAGAAGGTGGCTGGAGCATTGGTTAAACCGAAAGACATGACGGTGTACTCGTATGAACCATAGCGAGTCACGAAGGCGGTCTTTGGGATATCCTCTTCGCGAACACGGATCTGGTGGTAACCCAACCTCAAGTCGAGCTTAGAGAACACTGACGAACCCGCCAGTTGATCATACAGATCATTGATCCGAGGAAGAGGGTATTTATTCTGAATGGTAGCTTGGTTTATAGGACGGTAGTCTTGAACTAACCGGTTTGTCCCATCCTTCTTCTTGACAAAGAGAGAAGGTGCTCCCCAAGGAGAGCAACTTGGGCGAATGAATCCTTTGCGAAGAGATTTGTCGATTTCCTCCTTAAGCTCAAGGAGTTCATGCGGCGGCATCTTGTAGGGTCGCTTGGCTATAGGAGTGGTGCCTGGTTTCAAGTCGATGATGAATTCGACAGCTCTAGCAGGGGGAATCCCTGGAAGTTCTTCAGGAAAGACGTCGAGGAATTCACGCACGACGGGAATGTTTTCAATGCCCTCGAGTGGTGCAGCGTTCAATGCATTCAGTGCATAGAGCCTTGCCTCGGCATTTTGCACCAGATGGGCTTGGTAAGTAACTATCTCATCTGAAGGGTGTAGCAGATGGACGGTCTTAGTGGTGCAAACGATTGAAGCAGTATGCGCTTTTAACCAATTCATTCCCAGAATGAGATCGATGCTACAAGACTTCAGTACGATGGGAGAGACAAGAAATTCCAGTCCTTCGATTTCAACGGGGACGTCGTTGCAAATCATGGAGGTTCGACATTGGCCCGCAGGGGTGTGTACTAATAGTGAAGCATTCATGTCTTCGCTTCTAATGCTATGCATGAATGCAAAATCTTCTGACGTGAATGAATGTGATGCACCTGTATCAAATAAAATGGATGCTGGTACTGAATTTACGAGGAGTGTACCCATAACAGTAGCAGGCTGGTCTTGAGCTTCATTGAGATCAACGTGGTTGACATGAGCACGACCATAAGACTTAGCATTGTTGTTGCGGGGCTGGTTGTTACCACGGCCAGTTGCTGGAAGGGCCAGTTGATTCTGGTTCTGGTTGCATTCTCTAGCACGGTGCCCTGGTTGACCACACCTGAAGCACAAGCCATTATTGGGAGTGGGAACAGGGGCTTGGGACGGTGGGGCTGGAAGTCTTGACTGCCTAGATGGTGGTGGAGGCAGACGAGGTGCAGCATAGGTCTGCCTTGGGGTAGATGCATTTGGACGGTACATGCTGTTCGGGATCCATATCTTACGCTTCTGTGAGGGCGAGCCCGAAGATGAGCCCGTGTCACGGTTGCGCCTGTGAGAGCTCTGGTATTCCTGCAGACCAGTTTCGACATTGATGGCCTTGTTCACCAAGGTGGCGAAATCAGCAAAGTCATGCACTAGAAGTGCGAGCTTGATGTCAGCTTGGAGGCCATCACGGAACTTCTCATGTCTGCGTGCATCAGTTGCAATGTCCTCCTCAGCATAGCGAGACAAGTCCAGAAACTCCCGCTGATAAGCTTCGACAGTTTTGTTGCCTTGGGTGAGGTTGTGGAACTCACGCTTCTTCCGGTCCATGACTCCCTGAGGAATGAAGCGGGCACAGAAAGCAGCTTGGAAGTCTGGCCAGGTGATGATTGTTCCAGCTGGCAGAGTACGCCTGTGGCTGTCCCACCATTGAGCTGCGGGTCCCTTCAGAAAGAAGGAAGCAAAGTTGACATAGCTGGCAGGGGCTACATCGGCAGACTCCATCTCATAGGTGATGTCACGGAGCCAGTCATCAGCATCCAGAGGCTGAGTTGAGCTGCGGTACACAGTTGGATTGAGGCGCATGAAATCCTGCAGAGTTACTGGGGTTGGTTGCTGGTCCATATTGGGGCGAGGAAACTGAGCCATCATATTTTCCATGAATTGGCGGTTCAGTTCGAACTGCTGGATCATACCAGCCATGTACTCAGGTGGTGGTGGGGCATTGCCACCACTACCACGACCACCTGGTCTAACCATCCTGCTAATATATAACAGGGGTTCAGCATTGAGAAATTTGCAAAGACAAGGATCATTCATGATGAAACATGCATAATGAAAGGAGCACGATAGCTACTACATAGTAGTCGGCATAACTTACAAAAGGGGTCATGCATAGAGTTCAGTACACAGAGTTCAGTACATAGACTACAACATCATAGGCGGCACACAGGCTCGCGGCGAATGCATCTAACATTACAAGCAAGCCTACATCAGTCCCAAGAGGTACTGTGGAGGTAATCGTA
Source organism: Triticum aestivum (assembly GCF_018294505.1). NCBI lineage: Eukaryota > Viridiplantae > Streptophyta > Magnoliopsida > Poales > Poaceae > Triticum > Triticum aestivum. The sequence continues at coordinate 405,141,523 of NC_057796.1, read as the reverse complement.
GCCCGACAGCTGGTAGTGAGGCAACAGATAGCCCTCCACGTCAGCAGACTGGGGGCCGCGGATACTCAGGTGTAGAGCCCGACGCTCAGGTGGCAGAAGAGGACCAAGTGCGGGAGAGTAGCCTCCCACCTCTGGCCAACCGACATCGTGGGGCATCACGGTCCTGGCTGGGTAGATCGCAGTACGCGGTAGCTGTCCAGATCGGACAAGGGGTGCAGCAGCGTCAGAGCACGGTAAAGGTGCTGACGGGTGGTGTACATCTCGTGGCGAAGAGCTCGGTTAGCTCGAGCCAGCCCATCAGCATGCAGAACCAGGTTCTGATGGTAGAAGGGCTCTCGGGTGACAGTGGAGTAGGCAGCAGTATAGTATCCCTCCGCACCAACATCAGATGCGATAGCAATGTGCCTGAAGGGGGAGGTGTCCAACTCCCGATACTCTCCACGAAGACGTGTCAGAGCAGCATAGGCAGCATCGTGGACAGCCATATCGACGGTCACACCAACACCATGTGCGGTGTGCAGCACAGTAGTGGAGTCATACTCCCGCGAGTAGAGGTGGACGATGGCACGGTACTGCTCCTGGTTAAAGTCCTGGTACTCCTCATAGACGGTGTACTCAGGGTGCCAGCGATAACCCAGATAGGTCATCATCCCAGCTAGCACAGTAGGTGATCCCGAGGCACCAATGGCCGTCGTGTGGCGCACGACCTGCCTCGTGGGTTCCATCTGAAAGCAAAGACGTTTCAAAGGAGTCAAATGACAGTGTGTGAATTGTTCAAATACTATTCTAAAAAACAACTATGGCTTATCCAACTTTGGGGTGAACGCGGTCACGGGATCCTAGTGTTAGAGTTAGTAAATTCGTTTAACCCGAGTAGAAGAGAGTTCAGAGTCCCAGAGTAAAGGTCGAGGAGTAAAAGATCCTAGTACCACCCAATGGCGACGTGGGCCCGTAAGACACACAGCCATGTTAGTAAAGTTTTGTAATGTCTAGACTCGACTTCGGCCAAGGAGTGTGGAAAGGGGGATTCCTACAGGCAGTCGGCTCTGATACCAACTTGTGACGCCCCCGATTTGACCGTACACTAATCATGCACGCAAATGTGTACGATCAAGATCAGGGACTCACGGGAAGATATCACAACACAACTCTAAAACATAAATAAGTCATACAAGCATCATAATACAAGCCAGGGGCCTCGAGGGCTCGAATACAAGTGCTCGATCACAGACGAGTCAGCGGAAGCAACAATATCTGAGTACAGACATAAGTTAAACAAGTTTGCCTTAAGAAGGCTAGCACAAACTGGGATACAGATCGAACGAGGCGCAGGCCTCCTGCCTGGGATCCTCCTAACTACTCCTGGTCGTCGTCAGCGGGCTGCACGTAGTAGTAGGCACCTCCAGTGTCGTAGGAGTCGTCGTCGACGGTGGCGTCTGGCTCCTGGACTTCAGCATCTGGTTGCGACAACCAGATAGAAAGAAAAGGGAGAAAAGAGGGAGAGAAGCAACCGTGAGTACTCATCCAAAGTACTCGCAAGCAAGGAGCTACACTACATATGCATGGGTATATGTGTAAAGGGGCATATCAGTGGGCTGAACTGCAGAATGCCAGAATAAGAGGGGGATAGCTAATCCTGTCGAAGACTGCGCTTCTGGCAGCCTCCATCTTGCAGCATGTAGAAGAGAGTAGATTGAAGTCCTCCAAGTAGCATCGCATAGCATAATCCTACCCGGCGGTCTCCTCCTCGTCGCCCTGTTAGAGAGCGATCACTGGGTTGTATCTGGCACTTGGAAGGGTGTATTTTATTCAGTATCCGGTTCTAGTTGTCATAAGGTCAAGGTACAACTCCGGGTCGTCCTTTTACCGAGGGACACGGCTATTCGAATAGATAAACTTCCCTGCAGGGGTGCACCACATAACCCAACACGCTCGATCCCATTTGGCCGGACACACTTTTCTGGGTCATGCCCGGCCTCGTAAGATCAACACGTCGCAGCCCCACCTTGGCTCAACCGAGAGGTCAACACGCCGGTCTAACCCTATGCGCGCAGGGGTCTGGGCCCATCGCCCTATGCACACCTGCACGTTGCGAGGGCGGCCGGAAGCAGACCTAGCCTAGTGGCGTTCCAGTCCAATCCGGCGCGCGCCACTCCGTCGCTGACGACAAAAGAGCTTGGCTGATACCACGACGCCGGGATACCCATAACTACTCCCGCGTAGATGGCTAGTGCGTATAGACCAAATGGCCAGACTCAGATCAAATACCAAGATCTCGTTAAGCGTGTTAAGTATCCGCGAACGCCGACCAGGGCCAGGCCCACCTCTCACCTAGGCGGTCTCAACCTGCCCTGTCGCTCCGCCACAAAGAGCCACTTGCGGGTACTCCTACGAGCCGACCCGACTTTAGTCATCACATTTGTCATGTATATAGTATATAAGTATATACCCGTGATCACCGCCCAGGTGATCACGGCCCGATAGTATAGCATAGCAGACGGACAAGAATGTAGGGCCACTGATGGAAAACTAGCATCCTATACTAAGCATGTAGGATTTGCAGGTAAAGGTAACAACAGTAGTAGCAAGGATAGGCTATGCATCAGGATAGGATATCGGAAAGTAGTAACATACTACACTACTCTAATGCAAGCAGTATAGAGAAGAATAGGCGATATCTGGTGATCAAGGGGGGGCTTGCCTGGTTGCTCTGGCAAGTAGGAGGGGTCGTCAACTCCGTAGTCGAACTGGGCAGCAGCAGTGTCGGTCTCGTAGTCTACCGAGAGAAGAGGGGGAAGAAACAGTAAATACAATGCAAACATAAACATGACGATGCGTGACATGACAATGAGCTGTGCGAGGTGTGTCCTAACGCGACAGTAGGTGGCACCGGCGAAGGGGGGAACATCCGGGAAAGTATTCCCGATATTTTGCGTTTTCGGACAGATGGACCGGAGGGGGAAAGTTGCGAGTTCGATAGGTTAGGGAGGTGTGGTGGACGAACGGACTGCGTATCCGGATTCGTCTCGTCGTTCTGAGCAACTTTCATGTTGAAAATATTTTAATCCGAGTTACGGATTAAAAGATATGATTTTCTAAAGATTTTATTAATTTCTGGAATTTAATTAATTATTTAATTTAATTCGAAAATGGATTTATGACATCAGCATGATGTCATGCTGACATCAGCAGTGAACTAGGGTTGACTAAGTCAAACTGACATGTGGGTCCAATGGGACCCACCTGTCATTCTCTGTTTAGGTTAATTAGGGTTTAGCTTAATAATTACTGTTTAATTAAATTAATTATCTAATTAGATTAATTTAAACAGGATTAATTAACTTAATTAATTTAGTTAGTTAATTAATTAAATTTATTTTTATTATTTGTTTTATTATTAATTATATTTTTATTATTTTTTATTTATTTATTTATTAATTTTTATTAACTAGTTTTTTTTCATTTCATTTGTTTTTTTTGTTCTGTGGGCTGGGCCCTGTTTGTCATAGGCCAGGGGGGTTCGGGCCTAGGGGGCAGTGGCTCAGGGGGGGCGAGGCCCACCTGGCAGTGGCCCAGAGGGGGCGAGGCCCACCTGGCAGTGGCCCAGGGGGCACTGCGGGTTTGGCCCACGGGTGCGGGCGCACCCGAGTGAGCACTCGCCCGCAGGGCGGGACGAGGACGCCGGGGCACCGATGGCGGGGCTCGCCGGCGCGGCCATCTCCGGCGACGGCGAGGGGTGGCGCCGGTGCGGTCGGAGTGGCGCGGAGGGGCAGGCGCGGTGGCGCGGCCACGGGACAGAGGGAGAGACGGGGAAGGGCGAGGCCATGGCCGAGCCACTCGGGCACGGCCCCGACGCTCTGGCCGCGGCGGTGGCGGACGGGCGTGGTGCGGGCGCGGGCACGGCGAGCAGGGGCCCGAGGCGACAGCGGGGGTTAGCGCGACGAGGGGGCCAGGCGGGGCGTGGCCGACGCGGGCGCGCGGTCGGGGCGCACGCGGGCGATGGCCGTGCGGGCGCGCGTGTGTGCGGTCGGGGGCGTGACCAGGGGCGAGCCCAGGCGCGGCCAACGGGCGCGAGGGCCATGGTGAGCGCGGGGGCGAGGGAAGGAGAGGAGGGGCGCGGCGGGGTTCACTGGGGCCGTAGGGGGACTGGCAGCGGGGCGCGGGGAGGAGGCGAGGACGACGGCGACGCGGTGACGGGGTGCAGGCCGGCGAGGAGGCGAAGGCAGGCCGGCGGGGCAGCGCTCCGGCGAGGGCGAGCTCCGGGTGGCGACGGGGTTCGGCGGTGGTCTCCTCCCGATCTAGATCGGGGGAGGCAGGAAGAGATATTTCGGGGGGGGGGGGGGGAGTGGGTGGCCGTCGGTGGTGAGTGGGGGGGGGAGTGGATAAGGAGTGGGGCGGCCGACTCGGCCTGGGGTTTGGCCCAGTTGGGCCAGGGTCCAGTGGGGGGGGGCAGTTTGGGCCAGGGTCCAGTGGGGAAGGGGGGTTCCTCCTTTCTTCTTTTTTTGTTTGTTTTCTCTGTTGCATTTTCTTTTCTTCTTATTTATTTTCTTTTCTGTTTTATTTCAATTTAAACTATTTAGGCATTTTGTAAAATGTGTTTACCACACCATATTTACTTATGCAAAATATGGCATCTCCCGAACATTTTTATTTTTAATATTTGAAAACTTTTGTCGTTTGACTTATTTAGGATTTAAATTTGATACGGTTTGAATTAACCTGAGATTAATTACAGTGACAGAGGTGACGTGCCATCATTAACGTGAGATTACTGTAGCATGATTATCCGGGCGTTACAATAGCGGAGTAGAATCTGTAGAGACCCTCCGTTTCAGTTGCTCGGAAGGACCACCATCATCCAATGCCTTACCAATTTCCTTCCGCTTTATTGATTTTGCATTGTGAGGTCAAACCGACAAGAAAAAGGAATAAAATTCGCTCTTCAGAACTCATTCATGCATGATACTAACGAACACTACTCTGATGAAAGGCAAAGTCATGATACGAGGATGGAATATGTACGAAAAACTGGACGGCTTGACATATTCACACCTATGATGTGGTAACTAAGCAGAAGGCACTTCAACAAATTAGAAGCACTGCAAGCTAGACACCATATGGAAGGTGCAATCAATATCACTCTGCCAAGTTAAAACTGTCTCGTCATAGGTGGCGTTCATCAAACTAGAAGCACTACATGCGAGAAATCATATTCAAGATGCAAACCAATATCACACTGCCAACTTAAAGGTGTCCCATCATATGTGACTGACGCAGGATACACAAGAAGAATAGTTTCATGTAAGAACATGGTGTGATAGACAGATATAGTATGTACCAAAAAAGGAAAGCCTGTCATATTCACACGTATCATGTGTAAGCTAAGCAGATGCAGTTTACACTAATTAGGAGCAATACAAGCTAGACACCATATGCAACATGTAACCAGATATCACACTGCCAAGTTAGAGCAAGCACCTTGGATGGTGGAGTAGGGGAGCGGAGACTTGGAACTTGTAATGCACTAGCAGTACAAGGAGAATCTGTACAGATGCTCCGTTTACGTTGCTGCAGAGGACCACCATCATCACCTTTCTTACTCTTTTCCTTCCTCTTTTTTGATTTTGCCTTGTCAAGTCAAACCCACAAGAAAAAGGAATAAAATTTGTTCTTCAGAACTCATTGATGCATGATACTGACGAGCACTACTTTCATGTAAGACAGCCGCATGATGGGAGGATGGAATATGTATGAAAAACAGGAACGCATGACGACATGTATGATGTATAAAGTGTAAACTAAGCACAAGGTGTTTGAACTAGTTAGAAGCAATGCAAGCTAGAAACCATATGAAAGATGAAACCACTATCACTCTGCCAAATTAAAAGGGTGGCCTAACAAATGTATTTGACCAAATTAGAAGCAATACATCGCAACAGGCTAGAAATAATATGCAATATGCAACGAATAAAGGTGTCTCATCGTAAGTGATTGATGCAGGATACAGAAGAGAGGTAGTTTCATGTAAGAACATGGTTAACACATATATGTAGTGTGTACCAAAAATAGGAAGGCATGTCATATTCACAGGTATAATGTGTAAACTAAGCAGATGCAATTTACCCTAATTAGAAGCATTACAAGCTAGACACCGTATGCAACATGCAACCACATATCACACTGCGAAGTTAGAGCAAGCACCTGCGATGGTGGTGTAGGGGAAGTGCGGTCTTCAAGTACAGAGCTACGTTCAATATCTTCAATTAGGCTTGCTGTTTCTTGAGAATCATGTGGAGATGATGAAACGGTACTCTTTATAAGAGTAGCGCGTCTCCTACTAACCCACAGGCGTGACTGTCTCATCATAAGCGATAGATGCAGGATACACAAGAACAGTAGTTTGATGTAAGAACATGGTGTGATAGGCAGATGTAGTATGTACCAAAAACAGGAAGGCGTGTCATATTCACATGTATAATGTGTAAGCTAAGGAGATGCAATTTAACAAATTAGGAGCAATACAAAGCTAGGCACCATAAGCAACATGCAACCAGATATCACACTGCCATGTTAGAGCAAGCACCTGGGGTTGTGGAGTAGGGGAGATGAGATTTGGAACTTGCACTGCAGTAGGAGTAGCAGGAGAATCTGCAGAGATCATCTGTTTCGGTTGCTCCAGAGGACCACCATCATTCCGTGCCTTCGTCCTTTTAGATTTTGCCTTGTCAAGTAAACACACAAGAAAAAGGAATGAAATTCGCACTTCCAAATTCGTTGATGCATGATACTGACGAACACAACTTTTATGTATGGCAACCACATTGTAGGAGGATGGAATATGTACGAAAAACGCTAAGCAGAAGACATTTCAACAAATTGGAAGCAATGCAATCTAGACACCATATGAAAGATCCAACCAAAATCACTCTACCAAGTTAGATATGTCTCATTATAAGTGGCACTTCAACAAATTAGAGGCAATACATGTTTGAAATGATATGCAAGATGCAACCAATATTACATTGTCAACTTGAAGGTGTCTCGTCAGAAGTGATTGATGAGGGATACACAAGAATGGTAGTTTGATTATGAACATGGTTAATACAAAGACGTAATATGTACCAAAAACAGGAACGCATGTCATATTCACAGGTATAATGTGTTAACTAAGCAGATGCAATTTACCCTAATCAGAAGCATTACAAGTTAGACGCCATATGCAACATGTAACCAGATATCACACTGCCAAGTAAGAGCAAGCACCTGCGATGGTGGTGTGGGGGAATTGCGGTCATCAACTAGAGAGCTATGTTGACTATCTTCATTTAGCCTTGCTGTTTCTTGAGAATCATGTGGGGAGGATGACACTGCACTCTTTAAACGAGTAGCGCATCTCACATTAACCCACTCGGGTGACTGTCTCGTCATAAGTGATTGATGAGGGATACAAAAGAGCATTAGTTTGATGTACGAACATGGTTAATAGACATATGTAGTATGTATCAAAAACAGGAAGGCATGCCATTATCAAAGGTATAATGTGTAAAGTAAGCTGATGCAATTTAACCAAATGGGAAGCAATACAAGCTAGACACCATATGCAACATGCAACCACATTTGACAGCGCGAAGTTAAAGCAAGCACCTGGGATGGTTGTGTGTGGCAATTGAGATCATCAACAGCAGAGCTATGTTTACTGTCTCCATCTGCTGGCATTGCACCCTTTAGAACACTAAGACGCTTAGTGCTTATCTTCGAATTACATAGAGCGACTTCTGTCTTTTCTTTTTTGTATTCATCAACACTGCGTCAGAGTCTGAAATACCCATGCATAAAAAAACAATAGTGTGAGTATGGGTGAAGTGTGTGCACAAGTAGTACAGTGTAAAGGTAGTAGATAGCAGGTCGGTGAGAAATAAATGACGGGAGACATATGATAGCTCTACAACATGCATGGCACACGAAATTACTACTAGATTCTAGGATTTTGAAATATGAGCACATGGATGGCTGGGAAAAGCAGATGCTCCTCTAGCACACCACAAGGTGTGGTCCTATGAAAATAACAGTCGATTGAAAACAAATAGGCCAGTCCATTTTTTCTGCACCGTCCGATGTACAAAGAACGGGCAGATCGCCTTCATCTACCTCCAGCTAGTCAGTGTTACGATCTTCCTCGAAACGCCAGCGACCACTGGCCCAGTCCCCTGCCTCCGCCCTCCCCTCGACCTCATCGCACCGCCGTGCTTGGCACCGCCCGGCCATCCCTTCAAGCCCCGCCGACCTCCAGATCGGGCGCAAGCAGCTCCTGCACCCCAAACCCCTATGATAGACACCGATGCGCCACTTCCCCGGCGAACAGGCGGACTAGGTGCTCCGCGCGCCTAAGCGGGTGCTGCTTCTTTTAATTGCGATTCGACTGACCCTGAATTGAAATCCAGGCGGGCTACTGACCTCTAGCAAAGGTGAAATAGTAAATGGGAGGAAACCTTGTGCATTTAGTATCACGAAGAAGATGCAGTACGAAGCTCTCAACTAGTTTCTTTCGTGGGATGAATATGGTGTGAGCAGAGACGTAAGATTTGCACGAATAAGCTTAGAGGAGTACCTCTTTCTGTTGGCAGTGCTGTGTCCTCCTTCTGTTTTTCCAACGATCTTCTTGTGGTTCGCTGGAAACGAGAAGTTGTGGAGGACGGTGGAGCCTTGGACGAACCCATGGCCAAGTTGTTGAGTGTGGTGCCATGGCCGTCTGTCGGCGGCGGGCAACCAGATCCGAGGCGGCGAACGACGGCGTAGTGAGAACAGCTCCGGTGCGGTGGATGGTTGTGACAGTGGAGCGGCAGCGGTGAGGCGCAGGACGGCGTGGTCGAAGTGTTTCTGGTACGGCGCACGTCGGCGTGGGCATCGTGGAGGCAACTCTGCCTCGGCTTTAGCTGCTAAGTCCTTGAGGGCGTTGCGGTTGCGGTTGCGTTGGACGACAACGTCGGGGTACCGGCTCCGGCGTGATGGAGGAGGGCGGCGGTGGATTGGGCGCGATGGGGTGGAGGACGGAGGAGGCTGGGGTTTCGCGGCTGGTGGAGAGGGCGTTTTGGCGCCCATGGAGTATGAATGGGGAAACGGAGGGAGGGGGACTAAGGGTGAACAATGTTTCGGTTTGGGATGCGCTTGTTTGAAATTTGGGGAAAGTTACAAACTTTGCCCCCATCTAAAATTTCGGACATGTTGCGGGTTGGGGTAGGACAGTAATCTCAGGTGTCCCAAATGGTGGGCGGGATAGATTTCGGCCGAGCGCATGGGTGTTAGGCGCCCACGGCGCATGAATGCTTCTAGGAGGTGGTTGAGACTGGCGTCTTGGTGAAGTTACAAACCTACCCCGGTTTAGACCTTTGGACATCGGGCCGATAGGCTCACTAGAAAAAAAATACACTTCCGTGATGATACATGTTTGTCACAGTAGGTCGCGTTTTTTGTCATGCATGTACATCCATGACAAATTTATGACAGAATCAAGATAGTCATACCTGTGCTGTCGTAGAAGTGTTCCATGACATTACCAAAATTATCATCACGGAAGTGTCCACTTCCATGACGATAAATCGCGCGTCACAGAAGTGCTTTCGTCAAGGGTGACCGACACGTGGCATCCACCGTAACGGAACGCCGTTAAGCTATCGGGTCGGGTTTTGGATCCGATAACCCGTTAACAGCCCCGACCAATGGGGATTTTCCACGTGTAAAATCATCATTGGCTGGAGGAGACACGTGTCAGGTCCGCGTTGGCACAGGTGTCACTCATCCAATGGGCGAGACGCGCCTATGATATGTTGACACGTGGACCGGCCCATCAAGTTTAAATGGGCCGGCCCAACTGAAGGCCCACAAGATTTTGCGGACCATAATGGGCCGGCCCAGCTAAAGGCCCACGAGATTTTGCGGACCATAATGGGCTGGCCCAGCTAAAGGCCCACAAGATTTTGCGGGCCATAATGGGCCGGCCCAGGTAAAGGCCCACAAGATTTTTGTGTGCCATAATGGGCCGGCCCAGGTAAAGGCCCACAAGATTCTTGCGGATCATAATGGGCCGGCCCAGCTAAAGGCCCACGAGATTTCGCCGACATTAATGGGCCGGCCCAGCTGTAGGCCCACAAGATTTTGAGGACCCTAGTAGGCCGGCCCATTAACTGGCTGCCATGTTTTGGGCCAAATGCCGGCCCATATTTGATCCGGTCCATTAATGGCCTGCCACGCTCCGGGCCTAATAGTGGCCCATATGAGATCCGGCCCGTTAAAAGCCTACCACGTTCTGGGCCAAATTACGGCCCAGATCAGGTCCGGCCCTTTAAGAGGCTTTGGGCTCAATTATGGCCCATATCAGATTCGGCCCGTCAACTGGACACTATGCTTTTGGGCCCACTTGCTAAAGGCCCACTTAGTAATTCGGTCTGATATTACTTTTGGCCTCTCAAGGGACCGTTTAACATTTCGGCCCTATATTAATTTCGGCCTGTTAAAAGCCCGTCATATAGTTGGGCCTAACTACGGCCCGGTTTGCATCCGGCCTGCTCGCAGCCGATATCTGATTGGGCCAAACAAGGACCGAGACAATTTTGGCCTGTTAAAAGCCCGTGATTTGATTCGCACAATCATGGGCCGGGGTTCATTTCGGGCTGCTGCCGGCCCGTGAGCTGTTCGGCACGTTTCAGGCCCAACCTACATCGTGATTGCATGACGGCCCGATTATGTACCGTAATTTTACGGTTTGGCCGGTTTACTGCGAAGACATGATATATATACAGTAAAATAACTGCAGCATCATGAATAAGAAAAACCTAGACTATACAATAAAGAAATTACGGCATATTACATCCACTGGGCATCAAAGTTCGCCACTATGATAATAAAGCACAAGCAGACAGCAGATTACATACACTGGGCATCAAAGATCGCCACCAGTGCAAATAAACACGCCGACAAAATAATATACAAAACCGACAGCACTTCAATAGAGTTCAAGAAAGGTTAGCCCTGCTGGGGAGCTGCAGCGCAAGCAGCTGAGCAAGATGATGAGACTGCGCTTGTTCAACACTTATATCTTCCTCACTCTGAAAGATAAACAAGCAGACAGATGACAGGTTTTGCACATAAAAGTATCAGTGCTGACAATTCATCACATTTCTTACTGACGAATAAAGTGACACAGTTTAAAATTGCATTAACACAATATGGTATTGTTCAGGTCAAGACATGGCAGGAAATGACATTGTGAAGGAGTTGGCAGCTTCACGACACCACTGGATTACAGATCAAGAACTCATAAGTATCAATGGTTAGTGTGCTGTCAATTTATACCATTTCAGATTGGCAAATAAAGAGACGGTTTAAATAATAGTAGAATGATATGACATTGTTCATAGTTAAGACATTGCAGAATATGACATTGTGCTGTAGTGGGTAGGTTCACCACACCACTGGATTACGGATGAAGAACAGAAGCATACATGCAGTGCAAAAGAAGATCACTTGCTCTGTATAGTTTAATTTACATGGTATGAAGAAGGAACTTGGTTGTACAACTGAAAACTTAAATTGAGAAAGGACAAACTTTTGTTTATGAACTACATAATAAACTTTAAACAAGCAATTTGATGCAAACACCAAAAATAAACAGCTGTTGCAGTCATGCCTAACCAAATATATACAACAAAGTTTGAAGGCTTGAGATGGACAAACTTACATTATTGGTGAAGACAGGCTCTATAAAGGCCTTGTCCATGCTGATGGGGGGGGCAATTCAAGAAGTTTACCACAGAATCTTCTTCAAAAGCATTGCCTTTATTCTACATTTTGTTAAGAGTAAATATAGATGTGATAATATACGAAAAAATGGAGAATATTTAAGATAAGATGAAGAGTGATGCTACATAACCAAGTAGCTATAAATGTAAGTGCAGCGATACAGGCAAAAGGTACAGCCAAGAGCAATGCACAGCTAAACTTCTTCAGTACCAACCTTATGGTAAGAGTAAATATAGATCTGATGTGTAGAAAATGGAGGGCAAAGGAAAATAAGCTGCAGAGTGATGGTACATGAACAACTACCTGTCATTATAAGTACACTGATAAAGGACAGCATGTACTTACAAGAACAATGCAGAGCTAAAAAAACATTGGCATTGGATATATTCTACACTAATGTAACCATTCATACAGATCAGATAATTTGGAGCGAACAATTGATAAGCAAGCTATCATGCATACTGCTGTCACATAATGAACCAGGTATGTATGCAAGTACAGTGATACAGGACAACAGGTACTAACAAGAGCAAAGCAGCGGGCAGCATATTTGCGATATCCTGTCGTTCTTGTCAAACCGGAATTCTTCTTCGAGCAGATTTCCTGCAAAAAAGATCCGTAAGGCACATGCGGAAAAGTAGAAGTTCAAATTGTCATGTGATTTCATAGACAGTACCTCATCCTGGGAACGAGACCAGTGCATAACAAGGTTTTTCCATTCAATGTCTTCTAAATTTAGCACAGGAGACTTCACCGGAAATTCGTTTATAGACTTGCCATCAAAGTGTGATTTCCTCAGGTAACACCGATACTGCTGCAATGCTTCCTTGAAAAGCACAAGCAAGCTTTGCTCGTCATGACTATCCAGATTGACCCTCGCCTAGTTACAACAATGTAATGTAAATCATTGATGTGTTCAATCAGCAGAAAACAGGAAAATAATAACCATGAATAATAGCACTTACACGTAAGTTGGACAGGAAGATGTGAAAATGGTGTTTGTCTTCACAATAATCTTCCCATGATGGGAATATATGCACGTAGTCCCTAACAACATTGAAAGCATTGTCTTTTAAACTGGGAATAAATGGAATGGGGTTCCAATCTGCAGGAATTGGCCGTCTCTGCAGTTGGGATAGGTCTTCGGCCGGTGGACTTGCTGTACTTTTTGCTGGAGTGGGATTTTTCTGTGGTACAGCTGGTGCTATGGCAAATGAAATCGGTATACCTTTTGCTGGAGTGCAGGTCCTGTGTGGTGGGGCTAGTGGTGTGGCCAGTGAAGTATGGGTACAGTCTGCTGGAGTCGGTCCTACGTTTTGTGTCACTGGTTGTACAACCAATATAAGTGGGGTGCTGTCTGATTTCTCCGGCACCACCACGTTTTTCAAGGACTTTGCTGGTGCTCCTTCAGGTTCGGCAATCACCCTCTTCCTTTTTGATGTCTGATGCACAAGAACAGCATTTGAGTGGAAAAACATGGTATGATGACAGATGGAATATGTATTGATAATGGATGGGCATGGCATCTCGACATATATGATGAGTAAACTAAGCAGATGGCGGTGCAACAAAGTAGAAGAAATGCAAGACAACATATGCAAGATACCCGCAATCAATAAAACATTGCCAAATTAGAACAGGCACCTTGATGGGTGAACAGGACAGGCCATCTGCCTTTGACTCCTCGAGGTTAGAATAGTCATTAGGATCATATTCTGAACAAGAATCAACAGGTGGGGAGCGTATGAGTTTCATTGCATCCAGAATGGCACTCAATGCCTTGGTGCCAATTTTGTAAGTCATTGCAGTGTTTAGCTTCAAGAGTGGACTGCTGCTAGTGCGACACAAAGCAGCTACACAGATCATAGTGTAGATATAACGGGAAAACCTTAAGCATCAGAGTAAAATCAGCAAAGTGGAACTTGCTGGAATATATGTGCTAGTATTGCCGGTACGGCTAGAAAGGCTTCGGATACCAGCTCTCTTCAAGTGAAGGTGCGGTACTGTTAATATCAGTGTAACTCTCAAAGGCGACACAGCTCCCCGCATTTCCTTGCTATTCTTATAGGATTCAAGTGGGCAGGCCACTACAAATCCTATTCCTATGTTTACAAGATCCTACGAATCAAAGAGGCTCAAAGTGTCCATCACAACCGACCGTATAGACCTCTACACTGCAAATGTCCCTGCTCATCTTCAGTACAAGGAACATACTGTACTACTATCATACTCCCTCCGTTCCAAAATATAAGTCTTGGTAGAGATTTCCACTATGGATCACATACAGATGTATCCAGATACATTTTAGAGTGTAGATTCACTCATTTTGCTCCATATGTAGTCCATGGTGGAATCTATACAAAGACTTGTATTTAGGAACGGAGAGAGTACATATTAAAGAAGAACGGAAGAGGAACATGGTAAAGAAGAGCAAGCAGATTTTGGATAATAAAATGTTGGTTGCGCAGTGCCCACACATGATGAACCAGAGCGCATTAAGAATGCAACTCCCAGCTGTCTCTCGACCATTTCAGGCGGTTGGATGAAGATCCTACGTCTCCTAACCCTTCTTCTTCCTCGTCTCTGATTCTTCCCATACAGAACACCGCACGGGCCGCCGGCCGGACCACCGGCCCCCACCGCCTGTGTTCCTCCGCCACCCCACCCCACCCCGCCCCAACCCCCACCCGCGTCGAGTTTTCTTCGTTCGGCGAGGCCCCACAACCACCCGAGCCCCTTCGATCGCACCGGCGAACTCCGGCGAGCTCTGAAAAATCGACTGACCCAATTTTGAAATTTAGTCTACTGTGATTTAACTAGTGTGGAATATAAAAGGGGAAAACCATAAGCATTGGGAGTATAGTGTTGAGCGTGCCATGGCGGATCTGAAGGTGCAAACCGGACAAAGGCAACTTCGCAACCAAGACAAGAAATCAGAGTAAAGCAGTGGCGATCTATTTTCTTGCTGCGATAAATAAGTTGAGCAGATACGAAAGAGTACCGCCTCTGGTGCGGCGCCGTGTACGCATCTGCTGAGAATTTGACGGTGCTGCGGTAGCGATGGCTGTCGGCGGCGTGGAAGCAGATCTAGGAGGGTAGACGGTGGCGGCGGGGCGCGGTGGACGAGACGGTCGTAGGAGCGGCGCCGGCAAGGTGGACGACGGCGGGGATGAAGCGAGAGGACGGGATGCAAGGATCCCGGTCCGAAGCCGTGGATGAGAGAGGTCGATCTCTTGTAATGGACGGCGGCGTCGGGGTATCAGCTCCGGCATGGTGGAGGAGGACGGCGGTGGATGGGGTGGCGGACGGCGGCGGACGGAGGAGGGTGGGGTGGAGAGGGTGTTTTGGCGCCCACGGAGTACGAATGGGGAAAAGGGAGGTAGAGAGGAAGGGGGGAACCATGTATTCAGGGCGCGCTTGTCTCAAATGCGAGGAAATTTACAAACTTAGCCCCCGTTTCAAATTTCTACTACATCACAGCAACATTAGTCGGTTGGGGATAGGACGGTAATCTCGCATACACCGAATATTTGCCGACGAGAGTTTGTTTTTGGCGCCCACCGTGTATGAATATGAATCGGGGAGGGAGTCGATTTCGGCCGAGGACACACTGTGTTTTGGCGCCCACCGTGTATGAATCCGGGTGAGAGGCGGTTACGTCACGTTTGGGTGAAATTACAAACCTACCCCTATCGAAACCTATAGAAATCCAGCAGATAGGCTTTGCGTGGCAGGGATAGGCAGTAGTGATTTCCATCTCGCAGATTTTGGTTTCGGGCGGTTACTGCGACTTTCCCCGCTTCGTTCAAATTTTGCAGAGT
Source organism: Triticum aestivum (assembly GCF_018294505.1). Lineage (NCBI taxonomy): Eukaryota > Viridiplantae > Streptophyta > Magnoliopsida > Poales > Poaceae > Triticum > Triticum aestivum. The sequence continues at coordinate 405,125,906 of NC_057796.1, read as the reverse complement.
GCACGTTTACCGTGCCAACTCAATTCGAATCCCGTTTGTATTCTATTTTTTTCGGGCGGGATCCATTTTCAATTGGAATTACATTCTATATACATCATTTTTTATATATACTTTCAAAAGCACAACAAAGAATTCTGCTCCTTTATATGTATAATATGATTTACAAATACAACGATCTCGAAATCTTAAGGTTGAATTCGAAAAATTTTAACCAAATTATGTTCTACTAAAATGTATGGATCAGTAATATCTACATATTAAATAACATAGATGTGCGTGAATTCATATGAGTATGCATGTTTGATAGATCAATTTTGGTTCGAGTATGGATTACATGTATCATCATCTCGAATTCAAATATTTGAATCCCTTTTTTGTTCACTCCTTTCACGCCCATCTCTCTCGCATGCATGCTCCTTCAGGTAGCTATCACTCTCTTTTCTCCAGCTCACCCGCACGCTCACTTCATGTTTCTCCTATCCTCGCAAACATGGTCTCTCGACGTCTCCCTTGAGAAGTGTCACACTCTCCCTATCATTATACATTACACGGTTTTCATTATCTCTCACGTCTCTACTGTTCTCTGGTATCACTCGGTACCTAAGCTTTCTTTTTCACCGCCACACACACAGTCTCCACTCGTCTTTCACTTTGTCTTTCTCTCTATGGGATTCTCTCACACACCCTATATGTCTCTACATATGACTCATACCACTAAAATTACTCTCTCTCTCTCCTGTAGACACAACATTTGTTGCGGTCTCCTTTTCGTCTCCATCCCAGACTGACATTATTCATTTGTTTACCGATCAGACAACCCCGACTACCGTCTCCTCTCTCTCTCTCACAGACACACACACACAACTCCTGCTTCCACTCCCCTTCCCGACTACCGTCTCTCTCTCACACACACAAAACTCTCGCTTTCGCACCCCGACTCGTATTTCTCTCACAAACATTTATCGACTAGCTAGCCTCTAGATAGGTTTATACACCCGCACACTCGTGCTTCCACCATCGCATACATGTCTCTCTCCCGCTCCTTGTATCTATGTAGATTTTTCTTCCCTTCTTGAGACACGCCCTCTCGATCGTGCACACACACACTATCGCCTCATTTTAAGCTGATACCTATCGCACACACACTCCTTGTGTCTTTGTCACACATGCACTCCGTCCTCCTCCACTCTCCCTCTCTCTCACACACACATGGGCTTTTTGCAACAACTAGCAAGATGCCCATGCGTTGCACGGAACATCAAGATGCATTTGTATGAGTAGTTTATCTTGTGGGGGAAAAGGATGAACGAGGGAAGGCCTTATTTGCAAATGTGGAGAGGGGTGTGGGTATCTTTTTGCAAAATTGCCATAGTTTCCTTCCTATCCGTCAGATATAGATCGGACGGCCTATATTGCAGGATGGCAGGCACACGATCATCACCGACAATGCTTTTTATAAGAGTAGGGATAAAAAATAGAGTTGGTGATGATGGTGGGCCTGCCATCCTGCAATGTAGGTCGTCCGATTTATATCTGACGGATAGGAAGGAAAATATGGCAATTTACCCGCACTCTTCACCACATTTGCAGATAAGGCCTTCCCTCGTTCATCCTTTTCTCCCACAAGATCTTGATGTTCCGTGCAACGCACGGGCATCTTGCTAGTAAGAGTAGAAATTAGACATATACCACTTCTCGAATCTTGAAACCAACAACATTCCTCCCTTATCTCATCAAAACCGCCAAAGGAATATATTTTGAGTGAAACATAACATATTTTTAGTGATATACGTATTTCAAAACTAGACTTTTTTTCTATCAAATCGGTGAATATGTATTAATCTACTTTGATCGTGTGGCAACGCATTGGCACATTGCTAGTAGTTATTATAATTTTTTGGACACCAGACAAACGGTGGAGTACATATACGAAGAGAAGAGGCGCACGCACGCAGTCGGCCTCTCGCTGTCTCGCACACATGAGTGTTACGTAAAGGCGACGTTAACAAATAAACCCTAAAACCCTAGGTGCACGATTGCTGCATTCGCGGGTACCGGGTACGTGGTGGAGCACCTTTGTAGGAATAGTCAGCTCGCGTGATAATTTGATCCGTAGGAGTTGATGGTCGGGACCACAGGTGAACGACTTGGAGCGCGGTGGCTCGCCAGTTGCCACAGATCGAGTAGCCACGTTTAAAATATCATTTTTTTAGCGGGGTTAAGAGTTCCGATTTTCAATGGCGCGTTATAAGTAGTAAGTAGTTTTTAGAACGATTGGTATGGAGCGAAAATGGAATTCATAGTACTACGTACCTCCTTGGCGTATGGTTGTATGGTTTTTTTTGCGATGGAGGTTGTATGGGTTTATGTTGCGAGATGTTGAACCTGGTAGTTCTAGGGCAAATACTATGGTTTAGATTTAGATGCTGGTTTTCAGTAATGAAAATCGGAAGGGGAAACCCTTCTTTGATTAAAAAAACTACTACCTCCATTCTGGTTTACTAGTCCCCATCGTACTTTGGGTCAAAGTTTGTCCACGAATTTTACTTGTAAAATGTGAATGGAAAACGAGATTTTGTTATATCTAAACAAAAAAGGACTGGAGGGAGTGATTGCTCTGACACGGACGCGACCTCTCATAGCGCAGACATTGAACCGGCGCGCCGGCCAAGAGGGCCGCACTCGCTGCAGGCCCGGCTGAGCACGCCTCCTCGCCGCGTGCAACCAGCTTAAGACTGCCCCGCCTGCCTTCATTGAATCCGCGCGTGTGCCGGCAACACGTCCTTCCACGAGCCGACAGGCATTTTAGAACACAAAAATGACTAAAATATAATTAATTTACGCATGGTCTTGACTTGTTGTGCTCGCACTGGTAGCAGGAACTAGTAGAGGATTTTCTTTATTTATAACTCTCCTCACATTTTTTTGGCTTTGAAGTGAATCATGGTTGTGGACATTATGTATGAATGTGCAGATATCTGTGAACATGAGTTTGATGTGGAAGTTGAACTTGGAATGTCGGGCTTGCGCGTGAACTATACCATGTCCAATGCTTCGTCTGTTATTGTTTGGAAAGTAATTGCTGTTATTACATGACCCGAAAAAAACATTTTGTGCCACATCAGTAGATGCACGGACATCACAACAGGCATGCTGACTGGATAAACATTTGAACCTAGCTATTATGAAGGAAATTTTGTATTGACAACAGTTTTAGATAGCAGGAGACGCCTAGCCTGCTCTGCCTCTGCTAGCTTATTTCTGGCTTCTTCCATCTCTTCTTTGGCTTGGGTGAAGAGAGCATCTGATTGCTCTTTTCGCTTCTTCAGGAACTCAGCTACATTCTCAAGGGCTGCTGCACGCTTTCTTTCAGCCTTTACTAATGCCACGAGGACACGAACAGCTGACGACTCCACCTGGCTTGTGTGTAATCCAGCATCATCTGGGAATTTGCACCTTGTGTCTAATCCAGCATCATTAGGGAACTGGCACCTTGTGTGTAATCCAGCCTCATTTTGGAAACATGATCTCGAGGTTGACCATACTTCCCTCCTCGCAGGAACTGCATCCTGACATGAAGTTACTTCTTTTTTAGATCAATACTCAGAGCAACCTAGATCCATTTAGTAGAAGCCAGATAAACAGAACTCGGAGAAGTGAATTCAAAAGGAAAAAAAATAAAAACAGACTACAAGGTGAGAACACCCACTTCCTACATCAAGCTAAAAACGAAAGCATTAGGACGATTAAGACTCTTCTTATTACACATCGAAGAACACCACGCTTAAGAGAAACAGAAACTACAACATATACACATCGAAGAACACGAGGCTACACGAAAGTAATTGAAAGGGTGTTACTTACCAAAGCTCGTTTTACAGGTTCGGTGCAGCTCCTCTTTAACTTGCCACGCTCCTTGAAGATGTCCCGAATATCCCGTGTTTGGTCTTCATTGCTCCTCTGCATGTTCGCACTCGTGGTTTTAAAATCTCAACATGGCAAGAAAAATATACTACTAGTAATACTCGCGCATCTTGTGGGCAACATTAAAGCACTCATCTGCCATGTTAGAGCATCTCCAACAGAATCGCAACGCGCGGCGCTTTAAAAAAGCGTTTACAGTGCTGAGATCGAGAAGTAGATACTAGAGAGTAGAGGATAGTTCTCAGCATAGATAGATAAAAAAAGATAATTCAACTACTCCTCGTCGTCCGACTCCTCCTCGGTGATGTCCTCCTCCAACGTCTGACTGTAGGTGTGAAGATACCGATCGTCGTCGGATTCCCAGGGCGACGCTGCTCCTAGCCTCATGTTGAATTGAGCGTCCGCTTTTCGCCTACGCTTGTCCTCACGATAGGCAGCTCGCTCCGCCCTCCTCTTATCCCTCTCCGCCCTCCTTTGCGCGTAGAACTCGCGCTCTTTGATGATGTCCTGCGGGAAGTGTTGGCGCCACAGCGCCATGGCTTCCTCGTCCATCTCGGCGATGCCGAGACGGTGCTCCCGCCTCCGGTTGTCGCGACGATCCTTGTCGGTGCTAAGCCGCGGCAGAGGCGCGAGCTCCTGCGCCCGCTCCCGCGTCTACACGTTGGGGAAGTTCAATGTTCTATGAGGCCACCGGAGGCACCACACCGCCGCGTCATACGCGCGGGCGGCCTCGTTGGCGGTGTCGAAATTGCCGAGGCCGAGGCGCATCCCGCGGAACCGGATCTCGGCGGAGAAGCGGTTCCCGGCGACGCGGCGGCATGGTGGCGCGGCGGCGGCGAGGCGAAAAAGAGCGGGGAGAGAGCGGTGGCGAGGCACAGAGCGGTGGGAGGGCATTGGATTTTATAAAGCATGTCGGACGTCGCGCGCCAAAACTAGCGCACGCCCGACCGTTTTTTCCCGCGCGCGCGCGATCCTTTCCCGACATCTCTGCTATCTCTACTCTCTTCTCTACTGTTATATTTATTATATATTTAATATTTAATATTTATCTCTACTTCCTTTACTGTCTACTTTTTTTTTCTCTATACTTTTTTTCTTGCAATATAGGCCGTCCGATTTATATCTGACAGATAGGAAGGAAACAAATGGGAATTTTGCAAAAAGATACCCATACCCCTCTCCAGATTTGCAAATAAGGCCTTCCCTCGTTCATCCTTTTCTCCCACAAGATAAACTACTCATAAAAATACATCTTGATGCGTGCAACGCATGGGCATCTTGCTAGTTCTAAAAACCTTTCCATCATTTGCCACACTACTGGTTGCAGATGAAAAACCTACCCAAGCACAGCGTGATACACGAGCGACGCACAATTACAAGCAGATATTCTGTTGGACAATGGAGGCTATAACCAATTACTTTTACGGGAACAATAGCACCCAGGAAATTTGAAGGGTAGGTATGAACAAAATTGGAACTGCACATGTACTGCTAAGTGATTCAATACACACATTACCAATCGAGGAGGAGAACGATGGTCGCGGCGGCCTCTGTGAGTCATGGTCGGCAACGGGAGTCAGTTCATTGTCCACGACGGTGGTACTTCTGCGCTTGGCGTCGGCTTCCGGGAAGCAGATCCGAGACCGTGGAAGACGATGCCGGGGAAGAGGCTCCGTGTACGACGACGACGGTGGACCGGCTCCAGTGCGGCGTACGAGGTCGTCGATGAGGCAGATGCGCTGCGGTGGACGAGTGCGCCGATGTAAAGGGGAGGAGCACGAAGGCTGCGGTGCCGTGGAGAAGTCTATTTTGCGGTGGGGATAGAAAATGGGGAGTATTCAGGTGTACTACTCTGGGTGCCGGGGTGGGGTTGGCTGGGTAGGGTGAACCTGAAGTTACGAAAACAGCCCCCTACCAAGCGTCATCCGTAGGCCTGTTCCGAAGGCTATGATGGTAACTTCCCACTGCTCGAATCAGGGTCGCGGGAGATTTTCCCGCCGACCTCAAAATTTTGTGACACTGGACTCCCCGTGTGGCGTGTTGAGTGATTCGGCTAAGCAACTAGCGAGTAGTAGTAGTAAACTCTGCATATTAGGTTTGACCGAAGTCAAACTTCCTAAAGTTTGACCAAGTTTATAGAAAAATATAAACATTTACCATAACAAATATGTATGATGTGAAAGTACATTCAATAATGAATCTAATGGTATTTATTTGTTATTGTATATGTTAATATTTTTTGTTATAAGCTTTCTGAGAGTTTACAAAACTTGACTTTGACCAATGCTAATACGCGGACTTAAATAAAAACGGAGGGAGTACACATTTGTTTTCTTAGTTTGTAGTGAACTAATCATTTGTTGAAATTGTGAAATAAATATATTAGGCTATTGACTTCGAATGTAATGGTCTATACAATTCAATAGTTACAATCATTGTCGAATCCCAAGATGTATACAAGGTCTATAGTACTTCACAACATGCTCAAACTCACATACACACACACACAAAGTAAACTAGAAGACCGTTCTCTCATGTATACACAACGTATCGGCATCTGTCTATGTCTCACTCATGCATGATCATTTGCACATTCACACCTCTCTATGTCTGTATCACACGCACACCGTCTCCACATTGCCCTTCCGCCACAACACACATATGGACACATACACACGTTCTCTCTCAGTCACACACACAAAATCAGTATTAAAAAAACTAGGGCGCACCTAAAACGTCCAAATCCAAATAAACACGAACTGGAGCTAAATTCAAATATATGGAAATATTGCAGCGTCAAGAACTTTCACAGGAAAAAAAGTTGAGTAATATTCGAGGATTGTTTTCACACACACAAAAAGGTTCGGTGGATGTCCTTCGAGCGCGACACGGTGACGCACCGTTCGATCGACCGCGCGGCCGCGGTTCACGCGCTTGCACAGGATTCCGTATCGTGGCTGTGGTACTAACTAATAAAAGCGCTGCCTAAGTCTAATGTTTACGTGTACTAGTACGGTTTTCTTTTAAGTTTGACCAACCTTATATATAAAACTAAAGTAAGCTCCCACACGCGCACTCATCAATATGCCGCCGCCGCCGTTGCGCATGCCGGCGCCCGCCTGCTCCGGCCAACAATTTCTCGCCCATCACCGCCGTGTCGCCGCCATCCCTGTGCCATGAAGCCGAAGGCTCGCCCGCTCACGTCGTCTGCAGTCCCTCCTCGCGATGCCGCCGCACTGCCAAGCACGCGAGCAGCTGGTGGAGCCGCGTCTATGCACGCAGCATACGAAGAGGAGGACGAGCGCGTGCTCCAGCACGCCGGCGAGGAGGAACTAGCGTGTCATTGTCGTCTCCGCCCGCGCGGAGGAGGCGCGCATGGTGGCTGTCGCGGCGGAAGCCGGTCGCGCGCGCGTCGAGCCCGCAAACCGGGTGCGGACGCGGAATCTACCTTCGAGACCTTGAATGCCACGTGGATCCTGCAATCTGAAGGAGCAATTTGGGTCAGTCGACTCATGTGAGCCGTTTGATGCAACATGGATGGCTAGAAGGGCTTCTTCCACCTCTTCTGCCGTCTTCTTCCTTCGCTCCGTCGAACTTCTTTCACAAATCGACTGACCCAAATTATACTACTAGTACGAACGTATTAAGTACAGTAGGAACACGAAGATACGAGCAGTAGTACCAACTGCAAGAAGAACAGTAGTAAGACATAGTACTAGTACTACTGTACGTACTAAAGAGTTCAAATAACGAGAAAGAACATAAACATAGTTCTGCTGGGGCCTCAGCACAACACACCCTTGAAAATAAACTAAGCAACTAGTCCGCTTGACACTGCAGTAGAACCAGCATGAGCGACGGCACTGCCACCTACTCGGAGTCCGAGTCCACGTCCTCGACTTCGTCCTCGTCCCTCTTCCTCTTCCTCTTCGCCGACGCTTCTTTGCTTGAACCGGACACTGGGCTCTGCTTCTTCATCCAACCCTTGTAGATATTTAAACAAAGGTAGGCATCCATTGCTGCGTACAGGATGTGATCTTCATCTAATGTCTTCGACTCCCATGCATGATGAAACTCGTGATGAGGTTTCTTCAGTTTAGCGTACGAAGGATCAATCATGGCTGCTGCCAGGGTCAGCATTGAAGGTTGAGAGGAGGACACCAGGCTTGCCTTCTGGAGATCGAAGGGCTGGCCTACAACGAGACCTATCCGACGCAGGACATCCCTGTCGTTCTTAAAGCCTACAGTAACGAATTTCACTCTTTTGTCCTTGAGGAAGTTCTTAAAATCCTGGCACTCAACGTCGGCATGGCATATGTGGTAGACCAAGCAAACGTTATGTACGCAAACCTGGATCACGGCGGGCTTCTTCCTCTCTTCGTCCTTTAGATCCTTCTCTCGTCCCAGGACTGTGGTGTACTCAACATCTAGCCCAGCGACCCACTCATCCGTTGAACTGTTGAACATGCGTAGGAAGCGAGCAAGCCATGCTTTCACCGTCTCGGATCCACGTGTGTAGATGACGATGAACTGATCGCCGGTGATGGCTCTAACCTGGTACTCAGCGGCGACCATGGAGATTTGGGAGGCCATGGATTTTGGAGGAGGGTTAGGAGAAGTTGAACTGTTGTACCCCGCAAAAAAAACTGGGAGCGAACTAATGTGAAAGGACGGGACGACTGGGAGCGAACTGTTGTAAGGTAGAAGACGGGGACGAGTAGGGCGTGCGAACGGCGTGGGGTTGCTGGCTTGCCCGGTGGATAAACGGCTGCAAGCCCCCAAAGAGTTCTCGAGAACTATGCGGGACCCACTAGATGTCATGTCTACTAGACCCATATCGTAGGCCTGACGGTATAGCTTCTGCCTGTTCGCACGCCATGCCGGCGCGTGGATGTAACTTCACTTAATTCCGTCAAACGTCGCGCCTCCCACGACCTTCGCCTCCCTCGCGCGGTCGCGCCCTTTGAGACTTCGACCGGCTATAAATGAGCAATTTTTTGCCTTTTTTAGACAAGCAATTTTTTTGCCTACTCCGCATGCATGATACTCCCTCTGGTCCTTTTTACTCCCGTCAACCGTTTGCAAAGTGTTTGACCAAATTTATACTTTTTTTGAACACCACCTTATATTAATTAACCAGCCACACCAGTACACTCATTCGATACAATATTCACCACACAGGGCGGTACGTTATTTACAAGAATACCATCTAATCTATTGTCAAAGCTATACTTAGCGATTAAGTGTGCCACCTTATTGGCCGAACGGCTAATCTTTGACAATTGAAGATTGTTGATCAACTTCGAGATGCTCAACGCTTTCATCTTCAGGTCACGCATAGCAGACCTGTCATAGTCCCCCGATGCAAGAGACGCTACCACAAAAGCGCAATCAGTCTCTAAAATTACAGGATTATGAAGAGAAATACCTATGTAGAGACCGGCAATGCAAGCCCTAAGCTCCGCTTCCTCCACGCTTTGACAGGCATCAATGAAATCCCACGACCAAATTTATACTAAAAATATCAATATCTACAATACTGATTATAATGAGTATAAGAGAGAGATGATTATAGTAACATAGGTAGATACCGTAACATAATAAATGTGATGCTACTATGTGTCATGCATGGCAATAAATGAGACCACCTATGATACTAATCTATGATACTATGCACTATAGAGGTAGTAACATAGACTAGTAACATATGCATGTTACTAGTCTAAGTTACTCCCCACTATGACCAGCCTTAGAGTACCACTACCTCCCTTCTAGTTTAAAGGGCTCGATTCAAAAATTTCACCTACTCTTAGCAAGATAGTAGAGGCGGTGGAATAGTTTTTGAAGTCTGCAAAAGTACTCAACTAGTGCTGTCGTTCTTCACAAAAAAATGTGTTTACCAATGCATGCATGAACACTAGTTACTCTAACCCCCCTCTCTTCTTTAATTCTTTGCCACATCAGCATGTTTGCTATTCCCGTGTGCATGATACCAGCTAAGATACCACCATTATGGCCAGCCTTAATCATCGCATGCAATAATTTAGTGCACCTTGAAATATGAACATGTGTGGGGCGTGTATGTTTTTAATGACTTGAGACTATACCTAGCCCGGCATGCAAGATGACTTATTATGCACCGTTCCCCATACCTGCAGGAAGCCCGTTCGTCTCCAAATCTTTTCCTCTCCATGTGTGGAAACAATATGCCTGCCAAACTCTCCTTCTCCCTCCGGCGGTCCCACCACTCCACCCCGTGTGAAAAAATCTGCATGCATGACTCTCCTCCCCCCACGCTCGTCCAATCCGTTGTGACCAGCAATATTTCCACCCCTTCGCTCCCCCGTAATTTACTCCAACAAATATGCCCACGTAGCTGTTACTTAACTGCAGGTGCATTGGGTCACTGACATATGGGCCCAACAGGGGTCTGGCCCACATGTCAGTGACGCAACTGGACCTGCAGTTAAGTCAGTGCAGCTCAGTCCATATCTTACGTAGGTGTGCCATTGCTCGCTATAAATACTGCGCCTCCCACGACATCGCTATCTCCTCCCCCTCACGTTCACGTTCATCGCTATCTCCTCCCCCTCCCTCTCACGTCGACCACCATGGCATCGCCCCTCCCAAGCCCTAGGAGCCCCTCGCTGCACCGCGCGGACGGTCACGCGTCGCCGTTCCGTTCCTCGCCGCCACTAGTCGAGGAGGACGCGTCGGTGTTCCGCTCCTCGCCGCTACGCGACGCGTCGCCGTTCCGTTCCTCGCCGCCACTAGTCGAGGAGGACGCGTCGGCGTTCCGCTCCTCGCCGCGACGCGACGCGTCGCCGTTCCGTTCCTCGCCGCCACTAGTCGAGGAGGACGCGTCGGCGTTCCGCTCCTCGCCGCGACGCGTCGAGGTGGACGCGTCGGCGTTCCCCATCTCGCCAGCACGCGCGCCGGAGGACGCGTCGGCTCCCCGCTACGAGGAGAACGCCGCGCCGCCCGCCGAGCCCCCCAGCCTTGAGGAGCTTTGGAAAGAAATGGATGTCGCCTTGTGGGAGGCTTTGCCTCCAGCAGAGCGCGCCAAAATAGAGGCGGAGAAGAAGGCCGAGGAAGAGAAGCGCACCGCGGAACAAGCTGCCTGGGAGGCCTATGTCGCGTCCGAGAGAGTCAGGCAATTGGCTCTTTGGCAGAAGGCTCGTGCGAGGGCCGTGAGGGTGGCGGAGGACGCCCGTGCCGACGCCCTGAGTGCAGTCGGGCCCAAGCGCCTCATCTACGCTTGGCGGTACGTGGACCGGGTGCACGCTTCCAGCGAGGAGGAGTACCTGTTGGCGCCGGATCACCACACCGGTGAGATCGCGCTCGCCCGCCGGCAAGCCGCCAATCAGCACCTCGCGAGTTGCGAGGCTGAGGAAGAGGCGTTGTGTCGGCGCGCTGGGAAACGGCCGCGCACCAGGGCACTCGTGGCGCGCCGCAAGCGCTCCTGCGAGCGCCGTGGCTTTTAGGAGGAGTATAATTTTTGTTTCGTAAGGCGATCTCATTAGTTTTGGGACGCAAATGATAAATCCCGAACGTTCAGGAATTTTTAGCGTCCTTAATTAAGTATGTAAAAGGGAAAGTTTGGAAACCTTGTGTATTCGTACGCATTTTGCAAGTACGTGCATATAGCACAAACTTTACTATATACTATCGCACTACACGTCTCTCTCGATATATGCTTGCAGACTGTGCTACTCCCTCCGTCCAGGTCAATAAGTCATCTTTGGTTGTGCACCGTGACCAAGAAGGAGGGAAGACTTATACACCTAGACGGAGGGAGTACTACTATTACTTATGTACGTGCAAATGCACGTTTTAACATTACGATGCGGTTTTTGTAAAAGTAGAAAAACAACACTAGTCAAGCTTGTGAAACGATTCAATGCAAAACAAATGCAAAAATGCTCGTTTGATTGTTTACTTTTAGCTTCCTTCTCTGTGGTTATTTCTCTGTCGTACTTTGTACGGAGTATCTCACTGGTTGGAAAGGCATGCAAATTCCCAAACCGCTTCCTACACCCTGTATCGAATTTTTTGCCTAACAAGTTGTGCCGTGCAATTGGAATTCCAACTTGAGTACTACTACTAGTAGGAGTACCAGGGGCCAGTTCTTTTAGGCTTCTAGATTAGTAATCCCATAAGAGCAAGTACAATAGAGCTGAGTCAGCGGGCTATAAGAAATAAACTAGTATATTTCTGCTTAGTTGGAGGAAAGAGAAGAGGAGAGAGAAGGTAAGCGGGCTCTTCGTGAAGAGCCAGCTCTAGCACGTGCTCCTAGGCACTTTGTGAGAATGAGAAGTGGGCCACATAATAAAAAAGTAGTACACTCTTTTGATCTATTATTGTACATGTTGGCTATAAGATGGGCTGTAGATGACATGGCACTGGCTTATAGCCAGCAGCTGGCTATACTATTAACCATGCTCTAACTACTACCTCCGTCCTGGTTTATTGGTCCCCATTGTAATCTGTGTCAAATTTTGATCATAAATTTAACTAATGAAATGTTAGTGCATGTCACATGCACTACTCCATCCGTCTAGGTGAGTAAGTCATCTTAGGCTGTGCACCGTGACCAAGGAGGAGGAGAAAACGAGAAACGTTAATGTTTATTTGCTAATTAATAGTATTGCATGCAATGAACTAACCACTGCATGTCGTGTTTGATATCTCAAGTCATTAAAAGCATGCACACTCTTTATCTCTTATTGGTTGATATGTCAAGAAACAAGAAACGAGGTAGAAGTTAATGCACCGCGCCTAAGTGTTTTGGGATTATTTGGTTTTCGTAAGATGACTTACACACCTAGACGGAGGGATTACAATGGTGAGGAATAAACCAGTTAAATCTTTGGTCAAAATTTAGCACAAATTACAATGGTGAGGAATAAACCAGGACGGAGTAGTAGTTTAGAAGCCCAAATAAATGAGTGAGGCGCCTTATTGTTACTCTCCACTGTGACTAGTCTTGTGGGAAAAGCTGGGGAAGCCGCCAAAAGAACTGGCCCTAGGAGTAGTAGCTAGGGATCGAGTGTGCGAGATGAACCGGAGAAAGTAAATGCAGAGAGATGAAATGCAAAAAAGACGGAGGGATGTGATGGTTGCTTGTCCGTTTATTTTACCAGGCCACTTATTACTGGGAGTGGTTGGGTTTTGTGATATGACGGCTTTACTGCCGCGCCACGAGCGGGGTGAGAGGTGAGACTCCCGTGCAGCGCCGCCCTCTACACTTGTACTACATCGGTCGTGGTTTATTAGTCCCCCATTGAATTTGACTGAAGATTTAACTGACAAAATGTTAGTGCATGTCAACAAAAACTATATCGTTGGATTCGTATTTGAACATAGTTTTGAATGATATAATTTTAGGTGACATGCATCAGCATTTATCGTACTATATATAATGTTAGTTCAATTTTTGGTCGTACTAATCTATAGTAGTAAGGTGCCCGTGCGTTGCACCGAAGAGTGAAATGCATTGATCGGGGAGTTGTTTATTTTGACAAAGGATGTGGGGGTCATCTCATGTGTAACGGGTATCGATAGGTTTCTTCGGATATTATTTCATCTCTAGAGCTCACAAACATCCGGGTGAAATAGATAAAAAGGTATCTTTTGCAAACAAAAGCGTTCAACTGTTCAACCTGCATCCAAAACTTGTGAAGAAATAACACTTATTGTGCTTTGCAAGAAATGATCTTTAAGAATTAGTTTTTGAGTATCGATTGTTATACATGTTGGCTACAGATGACATGGCACTTTCTTATAGTCAACAGTTGGCTATACTATTAAGTAATATTAACCATGCCCTTATACACCTAGACGGAGGGATTAAATCAGGATGACTTGCAAGCGGGCAGAGGAGATGTAAGAAATGGTTCATCGTAAGTCTTTCACCAGTACTGTAGTAAAAATTCATACATGGAAGATTCTAGACTAAACCATAAACGGATACACTTTTATTCATGCGCGATACTCCAATAGAGCAAGATCCTGCATGGAAGTCTCCACGTGCTTAGACAGCGGATTACATTGAGCGAAGACTAATGATCAACATTTAACTTGATAATGCATACTTCCAGGTGAACCTCCTTGGAGTCCCCGTGCACCGCGTCGGCGGGTAAAGGAGGCCATGGGTTTTCCAAGTCCACATTGGCGGGATAGTCCCAGCTCCCCAGAGTCCAAGTCCGTTCGATGAGGCCAGTGTCGCCGCCCACGCGACCCGGAGGGGTAGTAACACTGACCACGCACCCGTACATCGGCCTCGTGTCAGTGTCAGCGTCAGCGGCGTCGCCCCTGACGCACATTACAGAGACGGGGCGACGGCCTACACGGGCCTCGCCGGTGCCCACAATCAAGAGGAAGACGCTGCCGTCCTCCTCTGAGACTAGCAGGCGGCGGTGATCCTCCAGCGACTCCGGCATGGTGAACGGGTAGCACGTCTCGTACTTGATGTTCTCCGCCAAGGGCCAGCAGTGACCGCTGCACGCATCCGTGAGGTGATGCACCATGTCTGCCGGTGAGCCACAAAACGGCATCGGGCACTCATAGCAGTGGACGAAGGGCTCCTTGGAGGCATCGACTAGGCCGTCCATGAAACGGGAGTGGCTGTAGGGGACGTTGCGCCAGTTCAATATATGAGCAAGTTACTACGAGATTTAATCCGAATAAGCACAAAATAAATCATGACGGCTATAACAGAGATGAAACTAATCATGTGGACTAGCATAGTAGTAGGCTACAGAGTAGAAACATGAATTCTACCACGATTTCGAACAGGAAGGACAGAAACACATACGGTGCAACGGGAGCAGCACGTTGGCGTTGGGGTTGTCGCCCATGTCCAAACACCACGTAGACACGGTCTTTGAGCACGGTTCGTAGTCGTTCCACGCTCGGGCATTGAAGTTTGTAACTATTTTAGATTAGAATATACTACTCCTCCGGTGCTAGTAGTAGAGCAGAGTCCTACTCTACTACTCTACTCAAGCAAGTTAGGGCATAGCACTGTAGGGAGTACCAGTACTGTGATCACTCAAGCAAGTTGTCTGGCATCGACATGACCCTACGCTGCTGGTATGTGTCTCGTAAGTCAAGCGGCGTGCTGTAGTCATCATCACCTGTCAACTTTCCGCAGCACATATTCGCTTCTCCATCTTTGTCCGTGCATAATCTCGTCCAATCTTCCATCCCCGCTAACAATGGCAGAACCGAGCAGCGTCCGCCGAAAGAGTGGCTGGAATTCGCTCCCCACAGAGGTAATCAAGCTCATTGTTTCGCGTGTGGACAATCTCAGTACCATGCCGCTCGCCGCGTGCTCGTCGGGGCTGTACCGTTTACTCAAAGCCCTCAGGCCGGAGCTTTTTAAGCCAGCTCCTTGCTTGCTGATGCCGCCTGATCTTCAGAAATGGCGTGTCACACAGCATAACGATCGTAGGGTGGTGAGCATCAACCCCCTTGACTGCGATCCGATCCCCGTCAGCCTCAACTACATTAATGGTATGTACTAGGTCGGCATGAACACGTCTTGGATGGTGCTCGTCGACGGTCGCGGTAGCCGGATGCGCGTGGAGGTCTACACCTAGCGATTGATCCCCCTTCCTTCAATTAACACTGCACTACTCTAGCACCGCGGCCTAGAATACTCAGAATCTTACAGTAGCCAACATGATACCAAGTTTGATTTGCTCAAGGTTGTAATCTGCCAAGTGCCCACAAGATCTGCGAATTATAAAGACTTCAGGCTAATTGCGTTCTTCAACCGCGGTCTCGCTTATCTGACAGGTCACTGCGGTAAGTGGATTAATCTGCACGTCCATCACAGGATCATACATCCTCCATGGTCTCTGATGCCATTGAACACAAGGGCTTCATTTACACTGTCGACTCCTTCTATGGCTGGACGTATTGCTGGCCTACTCCAGTCATCGCTACAAACGGCTGTTACAGCAGTATGTTACTTTCCTATGATATCATGATGGCTTGCTTATATTACTGTCAACATTTGCTGAAAAAATATTCATGCTCATAACATGCTTTTCTTAAGATTGACTAAATTAAGAGCCCTTTTTTATTTGACTCCAACTTGATATGATGTTGTAGGCCGCCTGGTGTCCCTACCCTTCCTAATCCCAGAACCTTTCAAAGAAAAGCGGCATGGCAGTTGCAGGTGGTTCCTGGCTCGATCAGATGACAGTGAAAGATTGATGATCGTTCGCACGTACCGGACGTGTTGTTTCGCGGAATACAATCACAGTCACTGCAAGGTCTTTGAGCAGGATCCCAGCTTCTCTGGGCCTTCAGGAATTTTTGACTGGAGGCTGGTAAGTAGCCTTGGTACACGCTCTCTGTTTGTCGGACTGAATTATCCGATTAACCAGGAGATAACCGACGGCAAGGATCATGATGGCAGCGCGGTTTCGTTCATCAGGCAAAACTGTGTGTACATAGCGTACCATGCGTCTCTGCATGCACCATACCCTAATATGTGCCGCCACGCTCTGCAGCCCAAAGTAGGAGAGAGGGTCGCAAGTATCAGACTTCGACCTGCTGGCTGGAGTTTCCCCCGTCAGGCACCCATCTGGTTCAAGCCGTCAGCCAATCTCCACAACTTAATAAATAGTAACGTCTAACTGAGCCAGTTAGTTAGATGCGTACACTTGGTGTAGTAGGATCTTTATTTAGTTTGATGCATACACTTGTCGTTTTTTGGTAGCCCTTTTGTAATGATGGCTGATGTTTGGTTTGGAAGAGAGAGCTGCGTCTTCACTCTTCTGGCCTGCTTACTGCTTCTGTTGCACCCCCATCCCTAGTTGCTGCTGCTGCTGCTGTTTTCAATGTACAATCAGTAGTATATTTCGTCTGTTGGTTGAATAAATGTGTTGTTAGAACGACAAACACAATGTTTTGGAAGTCGTTGCACGGTTCGATCCTTTAGTGCCCTGTACCGTACGTAGCGCATACTATTTTTCGTACGGAACACATTTTCCACTTGTTGATAACATGCAACCCACTGATGAAGGCCCAATAGAGAAGCCCATAATTAACTGGAAGGGAGGCTCTCACATGAATCCGGCCCAGGTGCATGCTCATGGTCCCCTAAACATAAATAAGTAAATAAATAAATAAAGCTAAATGCTCATGCACCAGTTCTTTGGGAAAATAGGTAGCCCAGTATTTCTTTTTGAAGAATACCCAAGCTAGGCCTATTTGTTTTCTCTGAATTACTGGGCTGCAAATCTTTCAAGACGAGGAGGGATGCATTCTGGCCTGGCTTAAGAGTATGGTCAATGTCTGTTAAAAGTAATATCAAAAGGGGTTGAAAATTCCAAAAAATTTATAGCAAATGGGATATAAGTTTCTTTTTTTGTTTTTGTTCTTCACTGATATCTTATATGTATTTCATTGGATTTAACATGACATAGTACTAATTTATTTTTAAATTTGTTTTAGTATGGCTATTAATTTTTGGATTAAGAATATTTCGTTCCCCAGCAAAAATTTGCGAATTTTAAAAATTTCCCATATATTTAGTTAATTTTTTGACCCTGGTACTGACCAGAAAATGGCCAGCAATTCTAAAAATGGAAAACGGGCTGCAATAAATTCCATATGAATTAGAAAATGGGTAAAAATTATAAAAATAATAGCAAATGGGCTGTACACGCCACAGATTTCGAGGCTGACTTGTTTACGCAAGGCTTTGTCAGTGAACACACGATTCTAGCAGCAGTGACTGTTGGATGTCCATCCAACGGCCAACGTGCTTCTTCAATCTCTGATCTTCCTGCTCCAGCCGCCTAAACTAGCGCCGGCGGGACTGCCTGCTCCCTCCTCTTGTGGCCCGCTGTGATGCCGCGCAGGCTTCCCTGGCCCACCCTACTCCCTCCGCTGGCCTGGCCGCACGCAATCAACTGCCTCCTTATTACGCGAAAAAAATTATTCCTCCCACTGACATCTGGGGCGCACCGGTTGGGAGGCTGACCTGTGGGCCTACTAAGTTGACGCGTACGCAGGGCTTGTCAACTTAGTCAACAAACGATTCTAGCAGCAGTAACCATTGGATTTGAATCGAACGGTCCTGCTGCTTCTTCAATCGCTGCTCTTCTTGCACCAGCCGCCCAAACCAGCACCGGGGAGACCGCCTGCTCCTGCCTCCAGTGGCCGGCTGTGCTGCCGTTGAGGCCTCATCGCCCCCTACTACTCCCACCGCTAGCCAGGCCCTGCGGCGATGGCATCCTCACACCGCAGCCGAACCAGTGAACCCTCGTACTCCTCTCCGCGTGGGCATCCACTGCCGCGTCTTCCCCGGCTCCACGTCGTCCCCTTCCTAGGCCTCGCCATCATCCACCGCCTTGGTGCTCTCGGCGCGGCGTGGTCAACGTGGTCAACGATATTCCATCGGAAGAGTACTGTACGTGGAGAGGCTGACAGCTGGGTCCACGGCCACAGCCCAGTTTTTTTGTGATTTGCCAAGTAAGTCACTTTGTCAGGCCTGTTGGGCTGCAAATCTTTCAAGACAAGGAGAGCTTTCATTCGGCTGGCCGAGAAAATGGCCCATCAGTAATGAGAAATGGGCTGTACATTTTTAAAACACATCAAACCGGCAATTAGTTTCAAATATCTTTTTTTTTCATTTCGAGATTTTAAATTACATTAATTTTTATGCGTGGAGAATTTGTTGGATTTTACATTGATGTACATTTATTTTTAAAATCAGTTTGAATGTGAGTCGAAATTTCGGGATTAAAAACAGTTCGGACCGCACCGAAATATGCAAAATTTCGTATAATTTTTTAACCGTGGCCACAATATGGCCTGTAATGGTAACAAAAAGAATATGGGCTCCAAAAAAACCTTAATAATTAGCAAATGGGCTGTAAATTATTAGAAATAATGGCAGATGGGCTGTATGTTGTTTTCCACAGATTTGATGCTTTCCTAAAAAAAGGTTGACGCACAAGCACTGACTGTTGGATGTCCATCCAACGGCCGTCGTGCTTCTTCAATCTCTGCTCTTCCTGCTCCAGCTGCTCAAACAAGCGCCGGCGGGACTGCCTGCTCCCTCCTTCCCGTGGCCGGCTCTGCTGCCGCGCAGGCCTCACCGCCCCACCGTACTCCCATCGCTGGCCTAGCCATCCCTCTACTCACCCACACCTGCTGTTATTCTCCGGCGACGGCAGACGAACCAGTAAACCCTCGTACAGTCGTACTCCCCTCCGCGTGGGAAACAACTGCCGAGTCTTCCCTGCCTTCGTGTCGTTCCCTTCCTAGGCCTCGCTGTCGTCCACCGCCCTGGTGCTCTCGGCGCGGCCTGGTCAACGTGGTCAACGACCGACATGCATCTGAAGTGGACTGTACGTGGAGAGGCCGACAGCTGGGTCCACGGCCGCACGCAAGGAAATGCCTCCTTATTACGCGCAAAATAATGATTCCTCCACCTGACATCAGGGACCCACCAAAAGGGCCTCTGTATTTCGTGAAAAAAACGTTACCGCCGCTGACAGCTCGGACCCACCAGCTATATCTTCGCGCACAAGGAAGTGCCTCCTTATTACGCACAAAAAAATGAATACTCCCCCTGTTAGCTGGGACCCAGTATAGTGGCAGGCTGACTTGTGGGCCTACTAAGTTGACGGGGACGGAGGGCTTTGTCAACTTAGTTAATATGCACGATTCTAGCTCCAGTGACCGTACGATGTCCATCCAACGGCCGTAGTGCTTCTTCAACCTCTGGTCTTCTTGCTCCAGCCGCCCAAAGCAGCGCCGGTCGTGCCGCATGCTCCTGCCTCCTGTGGCCGGCTGTGCTGCCACGGAGGCCTCACTGCCCCCTACTATTCCCACCGCTGGCCAGGCCCTGCGGCGACGGCAGCCTCACACCGCAGCCGAACCAGTGAACCCTTGTACTCCTCTCCGCGCGGGCTTCCACTGCCGCGTCTTCCCCGGCTCCCCGTCGTCCCCTTCCTAGGCATCGCCGTCGTCCACTGCCCTGGTGCTCTCGGTGCGGCATGGTCAACATGGTCAAGGAACGACTTCCATCGGACGTGGACTGTACGTGGAGAGGCTGACAGCTGGGTCCATGGCCGCAGCAAGGAAGTGCCTCCTTATTACGCGGAAAATAATTATTCCTCCACCTGACAGCTGGGACCCACCGGACGGGCCACTGTATTTCACGAAAAAAATGTTTCCCCCCGACTGCTGGGACCCACCAGCTACATCTTCGCATGCAAGGAAGTGCGTCCGAGCAAAAAAAAACGATTCGCCCCTGACTCCTGGGACCCACCAGCTACATCTTCGCAGGCAAGGAAGTGCCTGACAGTCGGGACCCACCTGGTCGAAGCATACGTAGCGTTGTCATTCTGGTCGCGAATGTGTACATACATATATACTGGTGGATGTAGAGGCGCGCACGTGTCGTAGTAGAGGCGCGTACGTGTCGTAGTAGAGGCGCGCACGTAGCATGTACACATACGTACAGCGGCCAGGGTGCAAGAAAGAAAATACGGCCACGTATGTGTACATACGGGCGGGGTCTCGAATGCCTACTCGCGCATACGTACGGCCAGGGCTCATGTACATGGCTGGGTCGGAACGGAGAAACAACGTCGTCGTCGTGTTCATGGGGAGCCAACCGGCTGGGTCAGAACGGAATGCGTGGTCGTGTTCATTGGGAGGGCTTGGACGGAATAGCCAATGGAAACGAGGCCTGGCGTACCGCAGAACGGAGGAAACGGACCTCCTACGGTCGAAACGGGGGTCTTGTTGATCGGGAGGGGTGTGGCGTACCGCAAAATGGAGGAAACGGACCTCCTACAGTCGAAACGGGGGTCCTGTTGATCGGGAGGGGTGTGGTATACCGCAAAACGGATGAAACGGACCTCCTACGGTCGAAACGGGGGTCCTGTTGATCGGGAGGGGTGTGGCGTACCGCAAAACGGGACTCCACGGGATACTATTCATCTCCACCGTCGACCTCCTCCAGCCTCCACGGGCTCCTGTTCATCCAGCCTCCACCGCGCGCTACTCCACCGGCTACTGTTCAACCACCCCTCCACCGTCTACTATTCATCCAGCCCTCCACACCACGGGGTCCTATTCAACCACCCCTCCACGGGCACCCCTCCACCGTCTACTGTTCATCCAGCCCTCCACACCACGGGGTCCTGTTCAACCACCCCTCCACGGGCACCCCTCCATCGTCTACTGTTCATCCAGCCCTCCACCACACCACGGGGTCCTGTTCATCCAGAGGCAACGCCACCGCTCATTGTTCATCCAAACGCCCCCCGCAACACTCACTGTTCATCCCAGAGGCAGCATCGATCGGCTTCAGTTAGCAGCAGTAGCGAAGGAATCACTCGATCGGGTTCAGTTAATAGCCATCGATCGATCGCTCGGGTTCAGTAACGCGTAGCCTGCAGTGCAATCGCTCGGGTTCAGTTAGAGCCCAACGCCTCGCTTGGGTTCAGTTAGAGCCAACGCCTCACACACACACGCGCATACGTGTATGAGAGAAACGCGCATCGCTCGGCCCCCGACCTCCCACCGTAACCGGGAACTCCCCGAAATTTTCCTCGCCCTCGCTTCTACCACGGTTTTTTCCGTCATGGACGGCCCAAAGAATGTCATGCAGCTGCGTCTCCGGCCCGCCCAGGACGAAAAGCCCATTTTCTGTCATGATTTTTTGTCATAGAAGTAGGAGCCCACCACATCTATGATGATACCGGGTTTTGTCACAATTATCGTCATAGAAGTGTCATATGTATGACATAATTTTTTTTCATTCGGCCCAAAATGTCACGGATGTGTCTTTTTTTTTGTAGTGGCTACACGTGCCAGAGTCAGGACAGTAATTTCCTACCACAAAACAATAGTCTCACGTGGTTTCGGGTGACCAAGAGGCTTATTTGGCGCTTCGTTCAATATTTGGGAGCAGAAGCATTAACGCTTTCGGTTCTCTTGAATTGAACTTTCAGGATTTCTCAAACTTCACAAATCTTTACTCTTGAAAATCCTAAAACTACGATTATTTTCGAATGGATGGGGTACATTTGAATATACATTGTACACGAGTATATATTAAAAAATATGCAACTTACCTCAGTTCATGCATGGTTCCAGATATAATATCCTTGGTTGCAAAAAAATAGTTAGACATGCGTATGAATATATAGCATGTTCAAACGCACAACAAAGATTGATGCCCCCTTTTAGATCTAATTTACAAATTCCATTATCTCGGGTTCAAATGGATGAATGCACTTCCTATGAATTCGAATCTTCGAAACCCCCTTTATGTTGAATTCAACATGTATTCTATTTCATAGCTAGCAATTTGGAATGTATCCATGTAAGTGACAAATGTATAAAGTGCTTCACACTAACAACATGGAGTGCACTAATTAATGTTTTATATATGAATTGCAAAAGCAATGCATTGCCTGTATTTCAAACCGCTCTCACTCTATGGATCGATAATATGAAATAAACACATGCACATGTTAGAATTCAATAGAGTATGGGTGTCTGATAGACCAATTTTGTTCATACGCAAATTGCAAAATTCATGATCTCATCCAAAAATAATAATGCCATTTATATTTTAATTTAATGCGTCGAACCACCTTTTACACGTAGATGCACTATGCCTCGGCCCGTTCTCACAAACGTGCTATATATCTCTCTATCTAACGCATAAGTGCACACACTTTATATACATCGGCATTTCTCTTTCACACATGCTCACAATCTCTCCCGGGGTGTCGGGGTGTCTCACGCACACACTCTGTCTGTATCTCTCTCTCTCTCTCTCTCTCTCTCTCTCTCTTTCTGACTACTATGTACCACTCTTTTCAGTAATCTCAGTTGGAAAACACTATTTCTCTCACATGCATATATACACACGCACGGTCTCTACTAGCCCTCTATACGCACATATATGTGCCTCCCGCACGCACATTATCTTTAGGCCTCTCTCGCACACATCCCCCCAGACACACCTCTCTCTTAGTAGTTGGCAGATATGATTCCATCAGATCATTTGGTAGGATATCCCTGACTGTTAGGCTGGATGGTAATACGAGGCAAGGTTTTAACCAAGTTCAGACCCTTGCAGTTGAGGAAAAAGCCTACTCCTGGTACTGTATATCAGTCATAGGGGTGTGTACAAAGTACACGTGAATACCAGGCATTGTGCGTGTGTGTATACTATCGACGAACTAGCCCCCAGGCTTCTATAACATACTCGGGGCCTAGGGTTACAAATCATATATAGTCGGCTTATCACCAGTGGGGATAGAGTCCTCCACGACTCTAGTAGCTTCGTGTTGTACGCCGAGTCCTCCACATGGGTCTTCATATAATGCGTCTCGGTCCAACCTATGTGGCGCAGGATGGAACTGACCCATGAGTCCTCATGTTGACCCACCACAACTAGAAATGATGTGCCCACCCCAGCTAGAATGATGTGCCCACCACACCACACACGCAATCGACCACTAAGAAAATAAGCATATACAATAGTACAATGTTATACATGAAAGTTAATTGCATGGTGCATCCAAAAATATTTGTTCTGCATTGTGAATGTTTATATTTTCTCCTAAAATATTAGTCACAGGAAAGAGAAACGAAGGGCATATCTCTCCTTGTCTCCACCGGACACCCCCTCTTTCTACACCACTTTCACGTACGCACACAAACTATCTCTCGGCACTCTAAAATTATGCATGCCCATGACACATTCACGTGTGACAGTCACTGTATTTCAAGCGAAAGCACTATACGGTCGGTGGAGTTCGGAATATTGAAAGTGCAACTATCCCTGGGTGGTTTTGGTAATTCCTAACAACATATAGCTCATTGAGCTAATGCTATTCCAAGATGAATATTTCAGGAAAGCTCAATGATTGGCATGTCATGGATTATAAAGTGGACCCTTCAAAATGCTAAGGACAAAGGATTGGCTCAAGCTCAAAGCACAAGACTCTACATTTTCTATTTTAGTGATCCAAGATCACATTCAGTCTATAGGAAAAGCCAATACTATTAAGAAGGGATGAGGTGTTGCTCAATGAGGCTCTTGCTCAAAATGCTTAGTGATATGCTCCAAAACCCTCCACTACTTTCTCATATCCACATATGTCCTAAACCAAAAAATCCAACTCGGCCCCACCGAAATTTCATATCCGGAGCCACTGAGTTCAGTTGTCATAGCCACTGCCAGAAACCCTAATCAATTCGGTCTCACCGATAGGGATCTCGGTCCCACCGAGATGGGGTTGTAATCTCTCTGTTTCCTTTTCATAACGTTTTGGTCAAACCGAGATGAGCGATCGGTCCCACCGAGATTGCAATGCAAACTCTCTGTTTCCCTTTCGTAACATTTTCGGTCCAACCGAGATGAGCGAATCGGTCCCACTGAGTTTGCCTGACCAACTCTCTGTTTGACTATTACCAAAATCGGTCTCATCGAGTTTGTGTAATCGGTCTCACCGAGATTACGTTATGCCCTAACTCTAATGACATTGGTCCCACCGAGTTGATCCAGTCCATCCCACCGAGAATCGTAATGTTCACATTTTGAACTAAATCGGTCCGACCGAGTTTCATGATTCGGTCCCACCGAGTTTGGTGATTTGTGTGTAACGGTTAGATTTTGTGTGGAGGCTATATATACCCCTCCACCCACTCTTCATTCATGGAAAGAGCCATCAGAACATGCCTACACTTCCAATACATATTTTCTGAGAGAGAACCACCTACACTTGTGTTGAGGTTAAGATATTCCATTCCAACCACATAAATCTTGATCTCTAGCCTTCCCCAAGTTGCTTTCCACTCAAATCTTCTTTCCACCAAATCCAATCCTATGAGAGAGAGTTGAGTGTTGGGGAGACTATCATTTGAAGCACAAGAGCAAGGAGTTCATCAACAACACACCATTTGTTACTTCTTGGAGAGTGGTGTCTCCTAGATTGGCTAGGTGTCACTTGGGAGCCTCCGACAAGATTGTGGAGTTGAACCAAGGAGTTTGTAAGGGCAAGGAGATCGCCTACTTCGTGAAGATCTACCCGAGTGAGGCAAGTCCTTCATGGGCGACGGCCATGGTGGGATAGACAAGGTTGCTTCTTCGTGGACCCTTCGTGGGTGGAGCCCTCCGTGGACTCGCGCAACCGTTACCCTTTGTGGGTTGAAGTCTCCATCAACGTGGATGTACGATAGCACCACCTATCGGAACCACGGATAAAAATCTCCATGTCAACATTGCGTTTGCTCCTTCAAACTCATCCCTTTACCTTCATATGCAATTGTTTTACATTCCGCTGCTATACTCTTAGAATTGCATGTGTAGGTTGATTGCTTGACTTGTGCTAAGTTGCTAAAATCAGCCAAGAAGTAAAATTGGGAAAAGGCTAGATTTTTATTTGGTCAAGTAGTCTAATCACCCCCCTCTAGACATACTTCTGATCCTACAAGTGGTATCAGAGCTTTGGTCTCCATTTGCTTTGATTTCCATAGCTTTTGGTGGTCATAGCCTTGCTTTCACAACCTAGGAGAGTATGGCGTCTAGCGAGGGAAATTACCACCGTAGAGGTCCTTACTTTGATGGTACTAATTTTGCTAGTTGGAAGCATAAGATGAAAGTGCATATTCTTGGACATAACCCCGCCGTTTGGGCTATTGTGTGTATTGGCTTGCAAGGTGAATTCTTTGATGGGAGAGAACCGAACCATGAAGCTACCGCGGAAGAGTTGAAGATGCTACAATACAATGCTCAAGCTTGTGATATTCTCTTCAACGGATTATGCCCCGAAGAATTCAACAAAATCAGCCGTCTTGAGAATGCAAAGGAAATTTGGGATACTTTGATTGATATGCACGAAGGTACCGACTCCGTCAAGGAATCCAAATTGGATGTGCTTCAAAGTCAACTTGATAAGTTCAAAATGAAGGATGGTGAAGGTGTCGCTGAAATGTACTCTAGGCTTGCTCTCATCACAAATGAGATTGCCGGCTTAGGAAGTGAAGAGATGACCGATAGATTCATCATCAAGAAGATCCTAAGAGCCTTGGATGGAAAATATGATACCGTGTGCACATTGATCCAAATGATGCCCAATTACAAAGATCTCAAGCCAACGGAAGTCATTGGAAGAATTGTTGCTCATGAGATGTCACTCAAGGATAAGGAAGAGCTTCACAACAAGTCAAGTGGTGCTTACAAAGCCTCATGTGATGCTCCCACATCATCAAGTGAGAAGCAAACCTTCAATGAAGAATTGATCTTAATGGTGAAGAACTTCAACAAGTTCTACAAGAGTAGAAGCAAAGAAAGAAGCTCCAAGTCAAGGTCCTACAATGACAAAAGATCTTCTAGTCGTGAGCGAAATTGTTACAATTGTGGAAGACCCGGACACTACTCCAATGAGTGTACGGCCCCCTATAAAAGAAGAGAAGATTCTCCCAAAATAAGAAGTAAAAGAGAAGAATCACCACCAAGAGAAGGAGGAGTAGAGATGATCGTTATGAACAAAGACCCTCTCGGAGAAGCAAGGATTCGGAAAGGAAGGAAAAGTCATCAAGGAGCTTCACAAAAAGAAGACATCAAGCTCATGTTGGTGAATGGGTATCCGGCTCCGACTCCGACAATCACTCCGAAAGAAGTTATCACTCCGACTCCGAATATACTCAAGATGAAGGTGTTGCCGGTCTAGCACTTGTGACAACCAACTCCTATGACATATTTGACTCACCAAATGAAGGAATTGGAAGATGCTTCATGGCCAAAGGTCCAAAGGTAACACATCCCGAGTATGTTGATTTCAATATGATGAAGATGATTTTCTAGGTGATGATGATTTACTTGTTGACAACTCTAGTGATGAAAACTATGATGAAACGTCAATTAATCATGCTAATCAAGATAAAACGAATGATGATGATAAGAAGGAGATTGAGCGTCTAACTAAAGAACTAAACACTCTTAAGTTAGCTCATGAAACTACCTTGGAAAACCATAGAGAACTTTTAAAGACTCATGACAAGCTACGCTTTGAAAAGCTCAACCTTGAGCAAGAGCATGAGTTTTTAAAGGCAATCAATGAGGATCTTCGCAAGAAAAGTTCTTCTTACATTGCCAAGCATTTACTCTTGTCTACTTACATGCCACAAGTTAAATCTAGCAACAAGAACAAGAAAGATTCCTCATCTAGTAGTAACAACAATTATGCTAAATCCAATGTTGTTGCTTCTAGTAGTTCTCTTGATTCCACTAATGATTCTCTTAGCCAAGTTACACTTGAGCAAGAAAATAGCTTATTGAAGGGAATCATAGAGAAAGGTGTTTACAAGAGTCTTGCCGGAAGTAAGCAATTTGAGGAAATTGTGCGCAAGCAAGGAAGACACCGGAAGAATCAAGGTGTTGGTTTTGAATGAAAGTTCAATGCCAATGGAGTTGAGTGGGAAGAAGATCAATACCCCAAGACGAAGTTTATTCCTCAACAAGAGAAGTATGATCCTACTTCTTTCAGAGGAACACAAGCTCAAGATGATCTTCCACCACAAGACCACAAGCAAAAAGGCAAGGACAAGCTTCAAGAGGAAATTGATGCATTTGAAGAAGCAACTAAGGCCTTGGTCAAGTGGGTTCCCAAGACTACATCAAGTTCTACTTCATCAAGCACAACTATGATTCCAAGGATTCCCATCAAGATGATGTGGATCCCGAAGAAGAAGAACTAGAGAGTTCTTGAGGGTGACTCCGCCAACATACTTCACTCTTATCATTTTGGCGAGGACAAGTGCAAACAACTTCCATATCTTGCACTAGTTCAAGGAGTCACAAACCCTCTTGTTGGTAAGACAAGGGACAAGGTAACCTAATGCTTTCATGGACATCATCTTGTGTATGCATCACTCTATGTCTATGGATATCCTTGTTTGTTCCTTGTGGGACTAACCCGTGTAGGTATTGAAAGTGTAACACACTCCAAAGGATTGCTCCGAATGATCTACATCAACATTGAGCATCTACATCTTCAACACCTACATGAAGTGATCATCGACAAAACCCAAGGTTAGTTCATCCCTCTTAGGGGGGATATCACATCTAGGGGGAGCTTTACTCAAATCAATGAGCTAAAGCAACTCTAATGGTGTGATCACAACAATGCTTTATGTAAAAGTGGTAACCCCACTTGTGCTTAAACGATGAGTATGACCTATGATCAAGTGTTCTCATTTGACTCCTATGTAAATATACTCATATATAGATGACCTAGTCATCGCCAATTGCTTGATAGATGCTAGAATGTTTGTGCATGCTTTGTCACGTATTTCATTTGCCATTTTATTGTGTGAGCATGTTGGTTGCATATTTTACTCATTCGAGGACATCCATTTGTTGCTTTGATTGTTTGACTTTTTCTCTTTTTGCCAAATGGATGGACAAGAATGCCTAAGAACACCCTCTAGCTATCTATGCTTTTCTCGTCTCAAACTCTATTCATCCTACGTCACAAAGTTTGATCAAGTCAGATTCGAATCACTCTGTGTGAGGAGCACTTGGAGATCCCGATTCGTCATAGACTTAAACCTCCAAAACCTCTTTGTGCATCTCGGTCTGGCCGATTCATCCTTTTCGGTCCTACCGAGTCACCAAGTTGATCTAGGGGTTTCAATCTCGGTGCAACCGATTAGAACTTTTCGGTCACACCGAGTTGCAGTAACTGCTTGCAGTTTTGCATCTCGGTGCCACCGAGTCGTTCCACACGGTCACACCGACAGGGTCAGGTTATATATACCGCTGGGTCAAATTTTGGAAATTTCTCCGAACCTCTTCGCCCGCGCGTAACCTACTCTGGTCTCCGGATCATCCTCTTGTCGCCAGCGACCTCCCATCGCTGGTCTCCGCCGCCGTCAACGGAAATCTTCACCGCCGTTGCCGCCGTAGCAAGTTCATCGCCGAACTAGGGTACGAACTTGATCATTGTGCTAATCCTTAACTCCGATTCTTAGCACATTGCTTTGCCATGATTCTTGCCATGATTGAAATCATCCTGTCCAGTGAAATCATCCCGTAGATTAGTTTTGATTTGAAAATTTCGGGTTAGGTCTCCGCCGAACTCATCTCGGACCGACCGAGTTGTAGAAATCGGTCTCACCGATTTTGGCTTAGGCCAGAGCACACGCATTTTCGGTCCGACCGAAAATTGCAAATCGGTGTGACCGAGTTCGATTCTCTGTGAAACCCTAGCAGTCTCGGAACCACCGAACTATGACTCGGTGTGACCGAGTTCACTAGTTCAGGTTCCAAAAGCTGCTTCGGTATCACCGAGTTTACAAATCGGTAGATCCGAAATGCTTTCTGTGAAGAACTAAAACTAAGTTTTTAAGTCATCAGTTTTGCAAAAACTCCTGTACTTTGTGATGCTCATCTACTCTATCTCATCTATAACCTATTCACAGGGTCTGCTGACAGTTTGCCTGCAAGATGTCTGACCAAAGTGACAGCCAGAACAAGTCATAGGAACATGTTCAATTGAGTGAGGGCACTAGTCCCTCTAGCAGCTATGATGAAGGCAGCAGGAGCACTCCAAGCAATCTGCCAAAGGCTGCCACCAGGACAAGAAAGAAGAGAACTTCTGACTCTGAAGATGAAGATTATGTGGCTGTTGAAGATGAAGCCACTTCAAAGAAGAAAGTGCTGAAAAAAGAGTATGGCTCATCTGCTGCAACTAAGCCAGGTCTGAAAACAAAGATGCCAGCAAGAAGACAGCCCATGTCTAAGCCAAGAAAAGTTGCCACAGGAGAAACAATGGAGTTCACTCTTGAACCCAAGGAAACTGGAGATGGGAAGAAGAGAAAAGAAAGGGTCAAGAAGACCATTGCCAGAGTTATTGGGAAGCCATCTATGATGAGAGATTCTGAAGAAGAGGAAGAGGAAGAGGGTGCTGCACCAGCACCCAAAGCTCAAAAGCTTATGGGAGATGCAATCAGATCAGGGGCTGCTCCATCTAAGCCCAAATCTGCTCCTAAGGCTGCTGCTCCAGCTCCAAAGCCAAAACCCAAGAGGAGCACTAGGAACATACCTGCTGAGGAGAAAAACAAGGCCCCAGTGCCTCAAGCTGCTGAAGAAGAAGATGATTATGTTGTTTTGAGAAAGCTAAAGCCCAAGATCCCTGATCACAATGATGCACACCCAGTTGTAGAGAATATGAAAATCAGGAAGGATTCAGGATTGAGACTATGGAGAGAGTCTGATCCATATGCTACCAGGAGAAGGACTGCTGTGGACTACAGATTCCACACTAAGGAACAACAGGACTTCTATGAGACAATTCTGCTTGACAAGAAGCCCATAGTGTGTGACATGAGATGGGTTGACTGGGAGTTCATCAAGGAGAATGTGGATCACTTCCCTGGTGTATATGACAGCTTCAAGGCATGTGGAGTTGATAAGTTTGTGGCTCAGAAGTTCACCAAGTGGAATGATGAGCTCATTATGCAATTTTACTCCACTTCACACTTCTATCCAGATGGAAGGATTGTGTCGATGTCTGAGGGTACTAGGTACCAGTCTACAGTTGAAGAATGGGCTCAATTGATCAATGCTCCTGAAGAACATGAGGATGACTTGGATATCTATGCAAAGAAGAAGAAGGACCACAACTCTATGACCAACATGTACAAAGAGAACCCAGATGCTGCTTTGGATACACATAAGTTTGGATCTGTACACTATTTGTTGTCTGGTTTGCCAACTATCAATTGGATTCTAAGGCACACACTGCTACCCAAGTCAGGGGATCACAAGATGATCACAGGACATGCCATAAACCTGGTGCATATATTTGATGTCCCACAAAAGTTCAAGGTTATGAGCCTGATTGTGGAAACAATCAAAAGGACTGCAGCTGATCAGAAGAGAAGTTGTGGATATGCCCCACAAATTCAGGAGCTAATCAACTCAAAGATGGGAAAAGGCAAGTACATTTTGGATAAGGAGCACCTGCCCATCTACCCTGAATTTGAGGACAACACAGTTGTCATGACTGAGAATGAACCATCATCTGTGCAGGCACAAGAAAAGAGAGAGAAGGCTAAAGCTGAGAAAGCTGCAAAGATGCCAACTGTGGAAGAGGCATCTCAGGTATTGTTGAAGAGCAAGCAAGACCAGCTTGGATATCTGATCCAATCCACTCCGAGGATTGAGCAGGGCTTGGCCACCCTGACCAAGAACTAGGAGAGCTTGGAAAGGATTATTGAGACAAAATTCTATGACCTTGATGTCAAGGTAACTGAAATCCAAACTGCAGTTGAGCAACTTCAGGAGGTAGCAGAGGAGAAGAAGGGCAAGTCTACCACAGATGCATTTGCTAGAGTGCCCAGAGGACAGAGATCTGCTACAGTGCCAGTGACTGACACTAGAGCTACAACTTCAGCACCAGCAGCTACAGCTCCAGTTCCAACTCCAGCAGCTACTCCACCAGCTCCAGCTACTTCATCAGAAGCCTTCGTCCTTGGAGTTCTCTCAACACCACCTCCCGAAGATCAAGCCTGAGAGTCGTTTAGCACTATGCATTTTCAAACTTTTTGGTAACTTGTTGCCAAAGGGGGAGAAAAATGTATAGATCATAGGCTTCGAGAGAGAGTGTTGGTTTTATCTCTCTTTGCACTTATTTGGTTTGGTTTGAAACTTTATTGCGTGCTTGTGTGATACTACTTTGTGTCCTTGTGAGATACTTGTTTGATCATGTGTTTGATCATATGCTACCCTTAATGCTTGTTGGATAATGCTATCTTTCATATCGTATTATGATCATTCACTTTGATTGGTGATGAGTGCATGTTTTTAATCTCTATCATTTTGAGCGGTCTACCAAGATGTATGTGACATGGAAGAGTAACCCATGATCCTAATCGATTGTGCATTTGCATTCAAAAGCAAATCTTAAATAATGCACAAATTTAGGGGGAGCTCTTGCTTATCACATACTTCTCAAAGCGACGATGTTTTTCAATACTATTTATCATTTGTCGAAGCTTTGATCTATATGTTGTGATCAATTACCAAAAAGGGGGAGATTGAACGTGCAACTATCCCTGGGTGGTTTTGGTAATTCTAACAACATATAGCTCATTGAGCTAATGCTATTCCAAGATGAATATTTTAGGAAAGCTCAATGATTGGCATGGCATGGATTAGAAAGTGGACCCTTCAAAATGCTAAGGACAAAGGATTGGCTCAAGCTCAAAGCACAAGACTCTACATTTTCCATTTTAGTGATCCAAGATCACATTGAGTCTATAGGAAAAGCCAATACTATTAAGAAGGGATGAGGTGTTGCTTAATGAGGCTCTTGCTCAAAATGCTTAGTGATATGCTCCAAAAACCTCCACTACTTTCTCATATCCACATATATCCTAAACCAAAAATCCAACTCGGCCCCACCGAAATTTTCATATCCGGAGCCACCGAGTTCAGTTGTCATTGCCACTGCCAGAAACCCTAATCAATTCGGTCTCACCGATAGGGATCTCGGTCCCACCGAGATGGGGTTGTAATCTCTCTGTTTCCTTTTCGTAACGTTTCGATCAAGCTGAGATGAGCGATCGGTCCCACCGAGATTGCAATGCAAACTCTCTGTTTCCCTTTCGTAATGTTTTCGGTCCAACCGAGATGAGCGAATCGGTCCCACCGAGTTTGCGTGACCAACTCTCTGTTTGACTATTACCAAAATCGGTCTCACCGAGTTTGTGTAATCGGTCTCACCGAGATTACGTTATGCCCTAACCCTAATGACATCGGTCCCACCGAGTTGATCCAGTCGGTCCCACCGAGAATCCTAACGTTCACATTTTGAACTAAATCGGTCCGACCGAGTTTCATGATTCGGTCCCACCGAGTTTGGTGATTTGTGTGTAACGGTTAGATTTTGTGTGGAGGCTATATATACCCCTCCACCCACTCTTCATTCATGGAAAGAGCCATCAGAACATGCCTACACTTCCAATACATATTTTCTGAGATAGAACCACCTACACTTGTGTTGAGGTCAAGATATTCCATTCCAACCACATAAATCTTGATCTCTAGCCTTCCCCAAGTTGCTTTCCACTCAAATCTTCTTTCCACCAAATCCAATCCTATGAGAGAGAGTTGAGTGTTGGGGAGACTATCATTTGAAGCACAAGAGCAAGGAGTTCATCATCAACACACCATTTGTTACTTCTTGGAGAGTGGTGTCTCCTAGATTGGCTAGGTGTCACTTGGGAGCCTCCGACAAGATTGTGGAGTTGAACCAAGGAGTTTGTAAGGGCAAGGAGATCGCCTACTTCGTGAAGATCTACCCGAGTGAGGCAAGTCCTTCGTGGGCGACGGCCATGGTGGGATAGACAAGGTTGCTTCTTCGTGGACCCTTCGTGGGTGGAGCCCTCCGTGGACTCGCGCAAACGTTACCCTTCGTGGGTTGAAGTCTCCATCAACGTGGATGTACGATAGCACCACCTATCGGAACCACGGATAAAAAATCTCTGTGTCAACATTGCGTTTGCTCCTCAATCTCATCCCTTTACCTTCATATGCAATTGTTTTACATTCCGCTGCTATACTCTTAGAATTGCATGTGTAGGTTGATTGCTTGACTTGTGCTAAGTTGCTAAAATCAGCCAAGAAATAAAATTGGGAAAAGGCTAGATTTTTATTTGGTCAAGTAGTCTAATCACCCCCCTCTAGACATACTTCCGATCCTACAAATATGCTCATTATGGTCACCGAATATATTCTCGTGGTGACCATACGGTATCTAGCTCATGATACATCTCCGTATTTTGTTGATGACACTGATAGACATTGTATTTGATGCGTGCTCCGTATTTTGTTGACGACACTTATGGTCATTGTATTTGAAGCGAAAGCACGATATGGTCACTGTTATTCAGAATAAGCTCATCACGGTCAGCACATACATTTTGTGGTGCTAACCAACCTGTGGTTTGATACGTCTCCGTCGTATCTACTTTCCAAACACTTTTGCCCTTGTTTTGGACTCTAACTTGCATGATTTGAATGGAACTAACCCGGACTGACGCTGTTTTCAGTAGAATTGCCATGATGTTATCTTTGTGCAGAAACAAAAGTTCTCAGAATGACCTGAAACTTCACGGAGATTATTTTTGGGAATAATAAAAAATACTGGCAAAAGAATCAAGGCCAGGGGGCCCACACCCTTTCCACGAGGGTGGGGGGCGCGCCTGCCCCCCGGGCGTGCCCCCTGCCTCGTGGCCCCCCTGGAGCTCCACCGACCTCAACTCCAACTCCATATATTCGTGTTCGGGGAGAAAAATCAGAGAAAAAGATTCATCGCGTTTTACGATACGAAGCCGCCGCCAAGCCCTAAAAACTCTCGGGAGGGCTGATCTGGAGTCTGTTCGGGGCTCTGAAGAGGGGAATCCGTCGCCCTCGTCATCATCAACCATCCTCCATCACCAGTTTCATGATGCTCACTGCCGTGCGTGAGTAATTCCATCGTAAGCTTGCTGGACGGTGATGGGTTGGATGAGATTTATCATGTAATCGAGTTAGTTTTGTTAGGGTTTGATCCCTAGTATCCACTATGTTCTGAGATTGATGTTGCTATGACTTTGCTATGCTTAATGCTTGTCACTAGGGCCCGAGTGCCATGATTTCAGATCTGAACCTATTATGTTTTCATGAATATATGTGAGTTCTTGATCCTATCTTGCAAGTCTATAGTCACCTACTATGTGTTATGATCCGGCAACCCCGAAGTGACAATAATCGGGACCACTCCCGGTGATGACCGTAGTTTGAGGAGTTCATGTATTCACTATGTGTTAATGCTTTGGTCCGGTACTCTATTAAAAGGAGGCCTTAATATCCCTTAGTTTCCGCTAGGACCCCGCTGCCACGGGAGGGTAGGACAAAAGATGTCATGCAAGTTCTTTTCCATAAGCACGTATGACTATATTCGGAATACATGCCTACATTACATTGATGAATTGGAGCTAGTTCTGTGTCACCCTATGTTATGACTGTTACATGATGAACCGCATCCGGCATAATTCTCCATCACCGATCCAATGCCTACGAGCTTTTCACATATTGTTCTTCGCTTATTTACTTTTCCGTTGCTACTGTTACAATCACTACAAAACCCAAAAATATTACTTTTGCTACCGTTACCATTACTTCCATACTACTTTGCTACTAAATACTTTGCTGCAGATACTAAGTTATCCAGGTGTGGTTGAATTGACAACTCAACTGCTAATACTTGAGAATATTCTTTGGCTCCCCTTGTGTCGAATCAATAAATTTGGGTTGAATACTCTACCCTCGAAAACTGTTGCGATCCCCTATACTTGTGGGTTATCAAGACTATTTTCTGGCGCCGTTGCCGGGGAGCATCGCTCTATTCTTTCAGTCACTTGGGATTTATATCTGCTGGTCACTATGAAGAACTTGAAAGATGAGAAAACAGAAATTTATCCCTCAACTACGAGGGGAGGTATGGAATTGCCATCTAGCTCTACACTTGATTCACCTTCTGTTTTGAGTAAGCTTGCGACACCTAAACCTGCTTCTGCTATTAATTCTGATATGTCGCATGTTATTGATGATGCCACTTCTGCTATGCATGATACTTATGATGAAACTACTTCTATGCTTGATACTACTGTGCCACTTGGTGAATTTCTTGATGAACAACTTGCTAGGGCTAGAGAGAATGAAATTAATGAAACTGATAATATTGATGAAAGTGATGATGAAGATTCTCCCCCTAGATATGAATTGCCTGTTGTGCCTGAGGGCTATGTTATGGATGAAGAAACTGCTAGAGACTTTCTTGCTTGCAATGATAGAAGTGATCTTAAGAAATTATTAGCTAAGCTGAAACAAAAAACTCTGAATGCTAGAATGAAATATGATCCTGCTTATGCTACTTCACCTATCTTTGTTACTGATAAGGATTATGAATTCTCTGTCGACCCTGATATAATTACTTTGGTTGAATCTGATCCTTTCTATGGCTATGAATCTGAAACTGTTGTGGCACATCTTACTAAATTAAATGATATAGCCACCCTGTTCACTAATGATGAGAAAACTCGCTACTATTATATCCTTAAAATATTTCCGTTCTCATTAAAGGGTGATGCTAAGATATGGTTTAATTCTCTTGATCCTGGTTGTGTGCGTAGTCCCCAGGATATGATTTATTACTTCTCTGCTAAATATTTCCCTGCTCATAAGAAACAAGCTGCTTTAAGGGATATATATAATTTTGTGCAAATTGAAGAAGAGAGTCTCCCACAAGCTTGGGGGAGGCTTCTCCAATTACTTAATGCTTTGCCTGATCACCCTCTCAAGAAAAATGAAATACTTGATATCTTTTATAATGGACTAACCGATGCTTCCAGAGACCACCTGGATAGTTGTGCTGGTTGTGTTTTCAGGGAAAGAACACCAGATGAAGCTGAAATTCTATTGAATAATATGTTGACCAATGAAAATAATTGGACACTTCCTGAACCAACTCCTAAGCCAACTCCGAAGAAAAGGGGTGTTCTATTTCTCAGCCCCAAGATATGCAAGAGGCAAAGAAATCTATGAAAGAAAAAGGTATAAAAGCTGAAGATATTAAGAATTTACCTCCTGTTGAAGAAATACATGGTCTTAATTTACCGCCTGTTGAAGAAATACATGGTCTTGATA
Source organism: Triticum aestivum (assembly GCF_018294505.1). Taxonomy (NCBI): domain Eukaryota; kingdom Viridiplantae; phylum Streptophyta; class Magnoliopsida; order Poales; family Poaceae; genus Triticum; species Triticum aestivum. Next base: position 405,089,224 of record NC_057796.1, on the reverse strand, counting down.
ACCCGACACAGATAGTAAAGGTAAATTCTCTCTATAGATATGATAAAGCTGAAATCCCTCCTACTAAGTTTGCTAGCCAATGTTTGGATGAGTTTGATAATTTTATGGTTAAGCAAGAAAACTTGAATGCTTATTTTGGTAGAGAATTAAAACGCAATGCTTATATGATTGAACACTTGAGTAATTTTATGTCTAGAGTTAAAGGTGAACTTAAACTCATTAGTAAACATGCTTCTATGGTTACCACTCAAGTAGAACAAGTACTTAAAGCTCAGAATGATTTTCTCAATGAATTAAATAGTAAGAATAATGATTTTGCTGTTAGAGTGGCTACTAGAACTGGTAGAATGACTTAGGAACCTTTGTATCCTGAAGGCCATCCTAAGAGAATTGAGCAGGATTCACAGAGAAATAATAATGATGCACCTAGTCCTTCTAAAAAGAAGAAAAAGAAAAATGATAGGACTTTGCATGCTTCTAGTGAACCTGTTGTTGACACACCTAAGAATCCCAATGATATTTCTATTTCTGATGCTGAAACACAATCTGGTAATGAACATGGACCTAGTGATAATGTTAATGAAGATGTTCATGTTGATGCTCAACCTAGCAATGATAATGATGTAGAAATTGAACCTGCTATTGATCTTGATAACCCACAATCAAAGAATCAACGTTATGATAAGAGAGACTTTGTTGCTAGGAAGCACGGTAAGGAAAGAGAACCTTGGGTTCAGAAACCCATGCCTTTTCCTCCTAAACCATCCAAGAAAAAGGATGATGAGGATTTTGAGCGCTTTGCTGAAATGATTAGACCTATCTTTTTGCGTATGCGTTTAACTGATATGCTCAAAATGAATCCTTATGCTAAGTATATGAAAGATATTGTTACAAATAAAAGAAAGATATCGGAAGCTGAAATTTCCACCATGCTTGCTAATTATACTTTTAAGGGTGGAATACCAAAGAAGTTAGGAGATCCAGGAGTACCCACTATACCATGCTCCATTAAAAGAAATTATGTTAGAACTGCTTTATGTGATCTTGGAGCCGGTGTTAGTGTTATGCCTCTCTCTTTGTATCGTAGACTTGATTTGAATAAGTTGACACCTACTGAAATATATTTGCAAATGGCTGATAAATCAACTGCTATACATGTCGGTATTTGTGAGGATGTGCCTGTTGTGGTTGCAAATGTTACTATTTTAACAGACTTTGTTATTCTTGATATTCCCGAGGACGATAGTATGTCTATTATTCTTGGAAGACCCTTTTTGAATACTGCAGGGGCTGTTATTGATTGCAACAAAGGCAATGTCACTTTTCATGTTAATGGCAATGAGCATACGGTACACTTTCCGAGGAAACAACCTCAAGTTCATAGTATAAATTCTATTGGAAAAATTCCATCGATTATTTTTGGAGGTTTTGAATTTCCTCTACCTACTGTCAAGAAGAAATATGATATTCTTATTATTGGGGACGTGCATATCCCCGTTGAGGTAACATAGTGTTATTCGAAATTCTCCGGTTCCATGTTATTCGGAATGAGTTTGTTAACAAGACCTGATCAACCTTGTTAGTGGATTCTTTTTGATGAGCATGAGATGGATGAAGTTAGAAAGCACAACCTTCTGTACCCTCCTTTTACTTTCTGTTATTTAGTTGAAATAAAGTAAAAATAATATTTTCTGTCAGTTTTGTGAATTATCCATGCAATAAAAAATACCCCGAAAATAAAAGTTCTCCAAATGCCCCGAAAATGAAGTATGATTTTTTCTAGAATATTTGAGAATATTTGGCACTGAGAACACATCAGGGGAGCAAGCACCTGGCCACGAGGGTCCAGGGCGCGCCCACCCCTGCCTCGTGGGCCCATGGTGGCTCCCCTCCACTTATTCCTGCACCCACACACTCCTTCTTCCTCCCAAAAAATCACCAACCAGCTCAAGCACGAGTTCTAGCTCATTTTGCTGGAATTTTCGATCTCCTTGCTCAAAGCACCTCTCACAAAACTGCTTTGGGGGATTGTTCCTTGGTATGTGACTCCTCCAATGGTCCAATTAGTTTTTGTTCTAGTGCTTTATTCATTGCAAATTTGTGCTGCCTAGGTGACCATGTTCTTGAGCTTGCATGTCAAATTTATATGGTTCCAAGTAGTTCTAATGCATGATATAGTCTCTAGGCACTTGTGGGAGTAGTTGCTATCAATTTTGTTGAGTTTGGTTCACTTTTATTTGAAGTTACTAAAAAATTCAGAAATTTTCAGAAAATGATGAAGAGATTTTTGAGGAGCTCTTCGAGCCGAAGCTCGAAGGATAAGCAAAGTGAAGAAGAAGAGAGGCCCAAATATAATCTGCCTCGCACCGCGGAGGTTCGGCCGTGTGAATGGCCTTGTGATGATTTCTTGAGAGCAGCCGGGATTTATGATGATTTTTATGAATTGGCTGAGAATGCAGGCCTCACCGACTTCCTCCGCGACCAACGCGAACAGTATCTCTTACTCACTAATACCTTTGTGCAAAATTTTCATTTCCATTCTAGGAGGTCACCACCTACGGTGGATTTTTATTTATATGATGAGTATAAGGAGATGACCCTTCGTGAATTTTGTGAGGTTTGCAAGTTGCCCTTTTCGGGCATCATAGAGGAACCACATCGTGCCGATGTGGATGGGTTTATTGATACCATTGCTGTAGGGGAAACGAGGAAGGTTTCCGACGCACGAATTACTAGCATACACTTTCCTGTTCTACGTTACTTTGCTATATTTGCTAGTAGATGCTTAATTGGTCGCGGAAACTGTGGCAACCTAAGTGCCCCTGACATTGTTATTTTGTTTCATGCCTTGTTTCATGATGACACATTTAGTATGGGCGCTATTGTTGCAAAGCGGTTAAATCTTAACCGTACTAAGGGCCCTATCTTGGGAGGTATCTTTGCCTCGCGCCTCGCTGCATACTATAACATACCTATTAGGCATTATGAGAAAGAAGAAAAGTTGCTGCCTCCTGTTTATCTAGATTATAAGAGAATGGTAGCGCTTGATTTTATTGTTAAGAATAGGGAAAAGGCGCTTAAGTACAAACTATTATTTGATAAAAATCACCCTGAGACTATTACCTTGCCTGCTCCTTCCCTGTTTGACTTATCTACAGGCAAGTATCTCGTTCCGCTGGCGGCCATCCACGCCTACCGGAACCCTACATCAGCTACAGAGCCAGAGCCGGAACCACAATTTGATCCTCCACGACAGTCTGATTACCAGTGGGATCCGGAGGTGATTGCCAACCAGTGGCAATCCGAGGCTTCTTCACAGTACAACCCCAACTATAACTTTGGGTATCCGCCAGGCCAGCCATGGCATTAGACCAACTTAGGCCAAAAGCCTAAGCTTGGGGGAGTACGTATTTCTCACCGACATTACATTCATGTTCACTCACTCATTGCTAGTTGTCGGTGCTCATACTTTTTCACTGTAATATCCATGCTAGTTTATTTTCCTTTTTATGCTTTCTTCTTGTGTGTTTGAAAAACCTTAAGAAAACAAAAAAATTAGTTGTAGCTTCTATCTAGTTTACTTTCTTGCTTGTAGTAATTAAAAGAAAACCCAAAAAGATTTCCCGTTCTTCTTTTGCTTGTTGGGAGCTTTCCCGTGTAAATAGTTTTACTTCTTTTCTTTTCTTTGGGGGTCGATAGGAGAAGACCATAATAAAATTGTTGAAGTGGCTCTTATATGCATTATTGTTGATTTAACCAAGAGCCCATATTGCCTTGTCTTCTCCTGTTTATTGAATGCCTGCAGATTCCAGCTTAGTCCAATGCACATGTACTATTATTATTATTCACATCGTTCGGTCGTGCAAGTGAAAGGCAATTATGACGATATATGATGGACTGATTGAGATGAGAGAAGCTGGTATGAACTCGACCTCTCTTGTTTTTGTAAATATGATTAGTTCATCGTTCCTGATTTAGCCTATTATGAATAAACATGTTTGCAATGACAATTAGAGATTATAGTTACTTATGCCATGCTTAATTAGCTAGGAGTTTATAATGGTTTACCTTGCGTGCCAACATGCTATTAAAATGGTTGTGATGTGGTATGATAGGGTGGTATCCTCCTTTGAATGATTCAAGTGACTTGACTTGGCACATGTTCACACATGTAGTTGAAACAAAATCAACATAGCCTTCATGATATTTATGTTCATGGTGGATTATATCCTACTCATGCTTGCACTCAATGTTTATTAATTTTAATGCATGTTCATGACTGTTGTCGCTCTCTAGTTGGTCGCTTCCCAGTCTTTTGCTAGCCTTCACTTGTACTAAGCGGGAATACTGCTTGTGCATCCAATCCTTAAACCCCAAAGTTATTCCATATGAGTCCACTATACCTTCCTATATGCGGTATCTACCTGCCGTTCCAAGTAAATTTGTATGTGCCAAACTCCAAACCTTCAAATGAAATTCTGTTTTGTATGCTCGAATAGCTCATGTATCAACTAGGGCTGTCCGTATCTTCCATGTTAGGCGGGTTATTCTCAAGAGGAGTGGACTCCGCTCCTCACTCACGAGAAAATGGCTGGTCACCGGGATGCCCAGTCCCATGCTTTATGCAAATCAAATCAAAATAATTGCAAACAAAACTCCCCCAGGGCCTGTTGTTAGTTGGAGGCACTCGTTGTTTCGAGCAAGCCATGGATTGATGCTTGTTGGTGGGGGGGGGGGTAAAAACTTTACCATTCTGTTTGGGAACCGCCTATAATGTGTGTAGCATGGAAGATATCGCCATCTCTTGGTTGTTATGTTGACAATGAAAGTATATCGCTCAAAATATTATTTACCTCTGCTTTAAAACCGAGCTCTGGCACCTCTACAAATCCCTGCTTCCCTCTGCGAAGGGCCTATCTTTTTTACTTTTATGTTGAGTCATCACCCTCTTATTAAAAAGCACCAGCTGAAGAGCACCACTGTCATTTGCATCCATTAATATTAATTTATATTGGGTATGACTATGATTGGATCTCTTTTACCATGAATTACAATGTTTAGTCAGTCCTTGATCTTTAAAGGTGCTCTGCATTTATGTTTTGCGGTCTCAGAAAGGGCTAGCGAGATACCATCTTGTTATATCATATCATGATTATTTTGAGAAAGTGTTGTCATCCGAGATTTATTATTATTGCTCGCTAGTTGATTATGCCATTGATATGAGTAAACATGAGACCTAAGAGTTATTGTGAATATGGTTAGTCATAATCTTTGCTGAAAACTTGAATGCTGGCTTTACATATTTACAACAACAAGAGCAAACAGAGTTTGTAAAAGTATTTCTTTATCACTTTCAGTTTATCAACTGAATTGCTTGAGGACAAGCAAAGGTTTAAGCTTGGGGGAGTTGATACGTCTCCGTCGTATCTACTTTTCCAAACACTTTTGCCCTTGTTTTGGACTCTAACTTGCATGATTTGAATGGAACTAACCCGGACTGATGCTGTTTTCAGCAGAATTGCCATGGTGTTATCTTTGTGCAGAAACAAAAGTTCTTGGAATGACCTGAAACTTCACGGAGATTATTTTTGGGAATAATAAAAAATACTGGCGAAAGAATCAAGGCCAGGGGGCCCACACCCTTTCCACGAGGGTGGGGGGCGCGCCCCCTGCCTCGTGGGCCCCCTGGAGCTCCACCGACCTCAACTCCAACTCCATATATTCGTGTTCGGGGAGAAAAAAAATCAGAGAGAAAGATTCATCGCGTTTTACGATACAGTGCCGCCACCAAGCCCTAAACTCTCTCGGGAGGGCTGATCTGGAGTCCGTTCGGGGCTCTGGAGAGGGGTATCCATAGCTGTCGTCATCATCAACCATCCTCCATCACCAATTTCATGATGCTCACTGTCGTGCGTGAGTAATTCCATCGTAGGCTTGCTGAACGGTGATGGGTTGGATGAGATTTATCATGTAATTGAGTTAGTTTTGTTAGGGTTTGATCCCTAGTATGCACTATGTTCTGAGATTGATGTTGCTATGACTTTGCTATGCTTAATGCTTGTCACTAGGTCCCAAATGCCATGATTTCAGATCTGAACCTATTATGTTTTCATGAATATATGTGATTTCTTGATCCTATCTTGCAAGTCTATAGTCACCTACTATGTGTTATGATCCGGCAACGCCGAAGTGACATTAATCAGGACCACTCCCGGTGATGACCGTAGTTTGAGGAGTTCATGTATTCACTATGTGTTAATGCTTTGGTCTGGTACTCTATTGAAAGGAGGCCTTAATATCCCTTAGTTTCCGCTAGGACCCTGCTGCCATGGGAGGGTAGGACAAAAGATGTCATGCAAGTTCTTTTCCATAAGCACGTATGACTATATTCGGAATACATGCCTACATTACATTGATGAATTGGAGCTAGTTCTGTGTCACCCTATGTTATGACTGTTACATGATGAACCGCATCCGGCATAATTTTCCATCACCAATCCAATGCCTACGAGCTTTTCACATATTGTTCTTCGCTTATTTACTTTTCCGTTGCTACTGTTACAATCACTACAAAACCCAAAAATATTACCTTTGCTACCGTTACCGTTACTATCATACTACTTTGTGTTGGGGAACGTAGCAGAAATTCAAAATTTTCTACGCATCACCAAGATCAATCTATGGAGTTTACTAGCAACGAGAGGGAAGGAGTGCATCTACATACCCTTGTAGATCGCGAGCGGAAGCGTTCAAGAGAACGGGGTTGATGGAGTCGTACTCGTCGTGATCCAAATCACCGATGATCCTAGCGCCGAACGGACGGCACCTCCGCGTTCAACACACGTACGGAGCGGGGACGTCTCCTCCTTCTTGATCCAGCAAGGGGGGAGGAGAAGTTGATGGAGATCCAGCAGCACGACGGCGTGGTGGTGGAAGTAGCGGGATACCAACAGGGCTTCGCCAAGCGCTGCGGGAGGAGAGAGATGTGTCACGGGAGGGAGAGGGAGGCGCCAGGGCTTAGGGTATGGCTGCCCTCCCCCCCCACATATATATAGGGGCAAGGGAGAAGGGGGGGCGCAGCCTTGGCCCTTCCTCCAAGGAAGGGTGCGGCCAGGGAGGAGTCCATCCTCCCCAAGGCACCTAGAAGATGCCTTCCCCCTTTAGGACTCTCCCTTTCCCTTATCTCTTGGCGCATGGGCCTCTTGGGGCTGGTTCCCTTGGCCCATATAGGCCAAGGCGCACACCCCTACAGCCCATGTGGCCCCCCGGGGCAGGTGGACCCCCGGACCCCTTTCGGCACTCCCGGTACAATACCGATAATGCGCGAAACATTTCCAGCGACCAAAACAAGACTTCCCATATATAAATATTTACCTCCGGACCATTCCGGAACTCCTCATGACGTTCGGGATCTCATCCGGGACTCCGAACAACTTTCGGGTTACCACATACTAATATCTCTACAACCCTAGCGTCACCGAACCTTAAGTGTGTAGACCCTACGGGTTCGGGAGACACGCAGACATGACCGAGACGACTCTGCGGTCAATAACCAACAGCGGGATTTGGATACCCATGTTGGCTCCCACATGCTCCTCGATGATGTCATCGGATGAACCACGATGTCGAGGATTCAATCAATCCCGTATACAATTCCCTTTGTCAATCGGTACGTTACTTGCTCGAGATTCGATCGTCGGTATCCCAATACCTTGTTCAATCTCGTTACCGGCAAGTCACTTTACTCGTACCGTAACGCATGATCCCGTGGCTAACTCCTTAGTCACATTGAGCTCATTATGATGATGCATTACCGAGTGGGCCCAGAGATACCTCTCCGTCATACGGAGTGACAAATCCCAGTCTCGATTCGTGCCAACCCAACAGACACTTTCGGAGATACCTGTAGTGCACCTTTATAGCCACCCAGTTACGTTGTGACGTTTGGTACACCCAAAGCATTCCTACGGTATCCGGGAGTTGCACAATCTCATGGTCTAAGGAAATGATACTTGACATTAGAAAAGCTCTAGCAAATGTACTACATGATCTTGTGCTATGCTTAGGATTGGGTCTTGTCCATCACATCATTCTCCTAATGATGTGATCCCGTTATCAATGACATCCAATGTCCATGGTCAGGAAACCATAACCATCTATTGATCAACGAGCTAGTCAACTAGAGGCTTACTAGGGACATGTTGTGGTCTATGTATTCACACATGTATTATGGTTTCCAGTTAATACAATTATAGCATGAACAACAGACAATTATCATGAACAAGGAAATACAATAATAACCATTTTATTATTGCCTCTAGGGCATATTTCCAACAGTCTCCCACTTGCACTAGAGTCAATAATCTAGTTCACATCACCATGTGATTAACACTCAAAGTTCACATCGCCATGTGACTAATACCCAAGAGTTTACTAGAGTCAATAATCTATTTCACATCACCATGTGATTAACACTCAATGAGTTCTAGGGTTTGATCATGTTATGCTTACGAGAGAGGTTTTAGTCAACGGGTCTGCAACATTCAGATCCGTGTGTGCTTTACAAATCTCTATGTCATCTTGTAGATGTAGCTACCACGCGCTACTTGGAGCTATTCCAAATAACTGCTCTACTATATGAATCTGGTTTACTACTCAGAGTCATCTGGATTAGTGTCAAAGTTTGCATCGACGTAACCCTTTACGACGAACTGTTTTACCACCTCCATAATCGAGAAAATTCCTTAGTCCACTAGATACTAAGGATAAGTTCGACCGCTGTCATGTGATCCATTCCCGGATCACTATTGTACCCCTTGACTAACTCATGGTAAGGCACACTTCAGGTGCGGTACACAACATAGCATGCTGTAGAGCCTACGTCTAAAGCATAGGGGACGACCTTCGTCCTTTCTCTCTCTTCTGCCGTGGTCAGGTCTTGAGTCTTACTCAATACTCACACCTTGTAACACAGCCAAGAACTCCTTCTTTGTTGATCTATTTTGAACTCCTTCAAAATCTTGTCGTGGTATGTATTCATTTGAAAGTACTATTAAGCGTTTTTGATCTATCCTTATAGATCTTGATGCTTAATGTTCAAGTAGCTTAATCCAGGTTTTCCATTAAAAAACACTTTTCAAATAACCCTGGATGCTTTCCAGAAATCCTACATCATTTCTGATCAACAATATGTTAACAACATATACTCATCAAAAATTCTATAGTGCTCCCACTCACTTCTTTGGAAATACAAGTTTCTCATGAACTTTGTATAAACCCAAAATCTTTGATCATCTCATCAAAGCATTCATTCCAACTCCGAGATGCTTACTCCAATCCTTAGAAGGATTGCTAGAGCTTTGCATACTTGTTAGCAGCTTTCAGGATTGATAAAACCTTCTGGTTGTATCACATACAACCTTTCCTCAAGAAAATTGTCGAGGAAACAATGTTTTGACATCCTATCTACAAGATTTCATAAATAATGCAGTAACTGCTAATATAATTCTAACAGACTCTTAGCATCGCTACGAGTGAGAAAGTCTCATCGCAGTCAACTCCTTGAACTTGCCGGAAAACATCTTAACGACAAGTCGAGCTTTCTTAATGGTGACACTTACCATCATTGTTTGTCTTCCCTTTAAAATCCATCTGTACCCAACAGCCTTACGACCATCAAGTAGTTCTTTCAAAGTCTATACTTTGTTTTCATACATGGATCCTCTCGGATTTTATGGCCTCGAGCCATTCGTCGGAATCCGGGCCCACCATCGCTTCTGTTGGGGAACGTAGTAATTTCAAAAAATTTCCTACGAACACGCAAGATCATGGTGATGCATAGCAACGAGAGGGGAGAGTGTTGTCCACGTACCCTCGTAGACCGATAGCGGAAGCGTTAACACAACGCGGTTGATGTAGTCGTACATCTTCACGATCCGACCGATCAAGTACCGAACGTACGGCACCTCCGAGTTCAGCACACGTTCAGCTCGATGACGTCCCTCGAACTCCGATCCAGCCGAGTGTTGAGGGAGAGTTTCGTCAGCACGACGGCGTGGTGATGATGATGATGTTCTACCGACGCAGGGCTTCGCCTAAGCACCACTACGATATTATCGAGGTGTAATATGGTGGAGGGGGGCACCGCACACGGCTAAGAGATCAATAGATCAATTGTTGTGTCTCTGGGGTGCCCCCTGCCCCCGTATATAAAGGAGCAAGGGGGAGGCCGGCCGGCCCTTGTTGGCGCGCCAGGAGGAGGAGTCCTCCTCCTAGTAGGAGTAGGACTCCCCTCTTTCCTACTCCTACTAGGAGGGGGAAAGGAAGGGGGAGAGGGAGAAGGAAAGGGGGGCGCCGCCCCCCCTCTCCTAGTCCAATTCGGACCAGAGGGGGAGGGGGCGCGCGGCCCCTCCTGGCTGCCCCTCTCTCTCTCCACAAAGGCCCATAAAGCCCATTACTTCTCCGGGGGGGGGGGGTGGTTCCGGTAACCCTCTGGCACTCCGGTTTTCTCCGAAATCACCCGGAACACTTCCGGTGTCCGAATATAGTCGTCCAATATATCAATCTTTATGTCTCGATCATTTCGAGACTCCTCGTCATGTCCGTGATCACATTCGGGACTCCGAACAACCTTCGGTACATCAAAACATATAAACTCATAATATAACTGTCATCGTAACGTTAAGCGTGCGGACCCTACGGGTTCGAGAACTATGTAGACATGACCGAGACACCTCTCCGGTCAATAACCAATAGCGGAACCTGGATGCTCATATTGGTTCCCACATATTCTACGAAGATCTTTATCGGTCAGACCGCATAACAACATATGTTGTTCCCTTTGTCATCGGTATGTTACTTGCCCGAGATTCGATCGTCGGTATCTTGATACCTAGTTCAATCTCGTTACCGGCAAGTCTCTTTACTCGTTCCATAATACATCATCCCGCAACTAACTCATTAGTCACAATGCTTGCAAGGCTTATAGTGATGTGTATTACTGAGTGGGCCCAGAGATACCTCTCCGACAATCGGAGTGACGAATCCTAATCTCGAAATACGCCAACCCAACAAGTACCTTCGGAGACACCTGTAGAGCACCTTTATAATCACCCAGTTACGTTGTGACGTTTGGTAGCACACAAAGTGTTCCTCCGGTAAACGGGAGTTGCATAATCTCATAGTCATAGGAACATGTATAAGTCATGAAGAAAGCAATAGCAACATACTAAACGATCGAGTGCTAAGCTAACGGCATGGGTCAAGTCAATCACATCATTCTCCTAATGATGTGATCTCGTTAATCAAATGACAACTCATGTCTATGGCTAGGAAACATAACCATCTTTGATCAACGAGCTAGTCAAGTAGAGGCATACTAGTGACACTCTGTTTGTCTATGTATTCACACATGTATCATGTTTCCGGTTAATACAATTCTAGCATGAATAATAAAAATTTATCATGATATAAGGAAATAAATAATAACTTTACTATTGCCTCTAGGGCATATTTCCTTCAGCTTCTCCATGCTCGTAGGTTCATTGTTGTCTAGCAACATGACTTCCAAGACAGGATTACGTACCACTCTGAAGTAGTACGCATCCTTGTCGACCTACGAGGTTTGGTAGTGACTTGATCCGAAGTTTCATGATCACTATCATAAGCTTCCACTTCAATTGGTGTAGGTGCCACAGGAACAACTTCCTGTGCCCTGCTACACACTAGTTGAAGTCATGGTTCAATAACCTCATCAAGTCTCCACCATCCTCCCACTCAATTCTTTCGAGAGAAACTTTTCCTCGAGAAAGGACCCGTTTCTAGAAACAATCACTTTTGCTTCCAGATCTGAAATAGGAGGTATACCCAACTGTTTTGGGTATTCTATGAAGATGCATTTATCCGCTTTGGGTTCGAGCTTATCAGCCTGAAACTTTTTCACATAAGCGTCGCAGCCCCAAACTTTTAAGAAACGACAGCTTAGGTTTCTCTAAACCATAGTTCATACGGTGTCGTCTCAACGGAATTGCGTGGTGCCCTATTTAAAGTGAATGCGGTTGTCTCTAATGCCTAACCCATAAACGATAGTGGTAATTCGATAAGAGACATCATGGTATGCACTATATCCAATAGGGTGCAGTTATGATGTTCGGACACACCATCACACTATGGTGTTCCAGGCGGTATTAGTCGTGAAACAATTTCCACAATTTCTTAATTGTATGCCAAACTGGTAACTCAGATATTCATCTCTATGATCATATCATAGACATTTTTATCCTCTTGTCACGACGATCTTCAACTTCACTCTGAAATTACTTGAACCTTTCAATAATTCAGACTTGTGTTTCATCAAGTAAACATACTTAGCATCTACTCAAATCATCTGTGAAGTAAGAGCATAATGATATTCACTGCGTGCCTCAGCACTCATTGGATTGCACACATCAAAATGTATTACTTCCAACAAGTTGCTCTCTTGTTCCATCTCACTGAAAATGAGGCCTTTCAGTCATCTTGCCCATGTGGTATGATTTGCATGTCTCAAGTGATTCAAAATCAAGTGAGTCCAAATGATCCATCTATATGGAGTTTCTTCATGCATATATACCAATAGACATGGTTCGCATGTCTCAATCTTTTCAAAAACGAGTGAGTCCAAAGATCCATCAACATGGAGCTTCTTCATGCGTTTTATCCCAATATGACTCAAATAGCAGTGCCACAAGTATGTGGGACTATCATTACTATCTTATATCTTTTGGCATGAACATGTGTATCACTATGATCGAGATTCAATAAAGCATTTATTTTAGGTGCAAGACCATTGAAGGTATTATTCAAATAAAAAGAGTAACCATTATTCTTCTTAAATGAACAACATAATCCAATCATGTCTATGCTCAACGTAAACACCAAATAACAATTATTTAGGTTTAACACCAATCTCGATGGTAGAGGGAGCATGCGATGCTTGATCACATCAACCTTGGAAACACTTCCAACACATATCGTCATCTCACCTTTAGCTAGTCTCCGTTTATTTCGTAGCCTTTTATTTCGAGTTACCAACACTTAGCAACCGAACCGGTATCTAATACCCTGGTGCTACTAGGAGTACTAGTAAAGTACACATTAATATAATGTATATCCAATATACTTCTGTCGACCTTACCAGCCTTCTCATCTACGAAGTATCTAGGGTAGTTCTGCTTCAGTGACCGTTCCCCTCATTTCAGAAGCACTTAGTCTCAGGTCTGGGTTCAACCTTGGGTTTCTTCACTAGATCAGCAACTGATTTGCCGTTTCATGAAGTATCCCTTCTTGCCCTTGCCCTTCTAGAAACTAGTGGTTTTACTAACCATCAGCAATTGATGCTCCTACTTGATTTCTACTTTCGCGGTGTCAAACATCGTGAGTTGCTCAAGGATCATCATGTCTATCCCTGATATGTTATAGTTCATCACGAAGCTCTAATAGCTTGGTGGCAGTGACTATGGAGAACCATCACTATCTCATCTGGAAGATTAACTCCCACTCGATTCAAGTGATTGTAGTACTCAGACAATCTGAGCACATGCTCAACGATTGAGTTTTTCTCCCTTAGTTTGCAGGCTTAAGAAACTTGTCAGAGGTCTCATACCTCTTGACGTGGGCACTAGTCTAAAATCCCAATTTCAGTCTTTGGAACATCTCATATGTTCTGCGACGTTTCAAAACCGTCTTTGGTGCCACAATTTTAAACCGTTCAACATTACGCACTGAACTATCACGTAGTCATCAAAATGTGTATGTCAGATGTTCGCAACATCCACAAACGACGCTCGAGGTTCAGCACACCGAGCGGTGCATTAAGGACATAAGCCTTCTGTGCAGCAATGAGGACAATCCTCAGTTTACGGACCCAGTCCGCATCATTGCTACTATCAACTTTCAACTAAATTTTCTCTAGGAACATATCTTAGTAGAACTAAAGCGTAAGCTACGACATTATTTGCAAAGACCTTTTGACTATGTTCATGATAATTAAGTTCATCTGATTATTTAATGAACTCCCACTTAGATAGACATCCCTCTAGTCATCTAAGTGATACATGATCCGAATCGACTAGGCCGTGTCCGATCATCACGTGAGACAGACTAGTCATCATCGGTGAACATCTCCATGTTGATCGTATCTACTATACGACTCATGTTCGACCTTTCGGTCTCTTGTGTTCCGAGGCCATGTCTATACATGCTAGGCTCGTAAAGTCAACCTAAGTGTTTTGCTTGTGTTCCAAGGCCATGTCTGTACATGCTAGGCTCGTCAACACCCGTTGTATGCGAACGTTAGAATCTATCACACCCGATCATCACGTGGTGCTTCGAAACAACGAACCTTTGCAACGGTGCACAGTTAGGGGGAACACATCTCTTGAAATTTTAGTGAGGGATCATCTTATTTATGCTACCGTCGTTCTAAGAAAATAAGATGTAAACATGACAAACATCACATGCAAATCATAAAGTGACATGATATGGCCAATATCATCTTGCGCCTTTTGATCTCCATCTTCGAGGCGCGGCATGATCACCTTCGTCACCGGCATGACACCATGATCTCCATCATCGTGTCTTCATGAAGTTGTCTCGCCAACTATTACTTCTACTACTATGGCTAACGGTTAGCAATAAAGTAAAGTAATTACATGGCGTTTTTCATTGACACGCAGGTCATACAATAAATTAAGACAACTCCTATGGCTCCTGCCGGTTGTCATACTCATCGACATGCAAGTCGTGATTCCTATTACAAGAACATGATCAATCTCATACATCACATATATCATTCATCACATCCTTTTGGCCATATCACATCACATAGCATACCCTGCAAAAACAAGTTAGACGTCCTCTAATTGTTGTTGCATGTTTTACGTGGCTGCTATGGGTTTCTAGCAAGAACGTTTCTTACCTATGCAAAAGCCACAACGGTGATATGCCAATTGCTATTTACCCTTCATAAGGACCTTTTCATCGAATCCGATCCAACTAAAGTGGGAGAGACAGACACCCGCTAGCCACCTTATGCATTAAGTGCATGTCAGTCGGTCGAACCTGTCTCACGTAAGAGTACGTGTAAGGTCGGTCCGGGCCGCTTCATCCCACAATGCCGCCGAATCAAGATAAGACTAGTAAAGGCAAGAAAATTGAACAAATCATCACCCACAACTACTTTGTGTTCTACTCGTGCATAGAATCTACGCATAGACCTGGCTCATGATGCCACTGTTGGGGAACGTAGCAGAAATTCAAAATTTTCTACGCATCACCAAGATCAATCTATGGAGTTTACTAGCAACGAGAGGGAAGGAGTGCATCTACATACCCTTGTAGATCGCGAGCGGAAGCGTTCAAGAGAACGGGGTTGATGGAGTCGTACTCGTCGTGATCCAAATCACCGATGATCCTAGCGCCGAACGGACGGCACCTCCGTGTTCAACACACGTACGGAGCGGGGACGTCTCCTCCTTCTTGATCCAGCAAGGGGGGAGGAGAAGTTGATGGAGATCCAGCAGCACGACGGCGTGGTGGTGGAAGTAGCGGGATACCAATAGGGCTTCGCCAAGCGCTGCGGGAGGGGGGAGATGTGTCACGGGAGGGAGAGGGAGGCGCGAGGGCTTAGGGTATGGCTGCCCTCCCCCACCACATATATATATGGGCAAGGGAGAAGGGGGGCGCAGCCTTGGCCCTTCCTCCAAGGAAGGGTGCGGCCAGGGAGGAGTCCATCCTCCCCAAGGCACCTAGAAGGTGCCTTCCCCCTTTAGGACTCTCCCTTTCCCTTATCTCTTGGCGCATGGGCCTCTTGGGGCTGGTTCCCTTGGCCCATATAGGCCAAGGCGCACACCCCTACAGCCCATGTGCCCCCCCCCGGGGCAGGTGGACCCCCGGACCCCTTTCGGCACTCCCGGTACAATACCGATAATGCGCGGAACTTTTCCGGCGACCAAAACAAGACTTCCCAAATATAAATCTTTACCTCCGGACCATTCCGGAACTCCCCGTGACGTCCAGGATCTCATCCGGGACTCCAAACAACTTTCGGGTTACCGCATACTAATATCTCTACAACCCTAGCATCACCGAACCTTAAGTGTGTAGACCCTACGGGTTCGGGAGACACGTAGACATGACCGAGACGACTCTCCGGTCAATAACCAACAGCGGGATCTGGATACCCATGTTGGCTCCCACATGCTCCTCGATGATCTCATCGGATGAACCACGATGTCGAGGATTCAATCAATCCCGTATACAATTCCCTTTGTCAATCGGTACGTTACTTGCCCGAGATTCGATCGTCGGTATCCCAATACCTTGTTCAATCTCGTTACCGGCAAGTCACTTTACTCGTACCGTAACGCATGATCCCGTGGCTAACTCCTTAGTCACATTGAGCTCATTATGATGATGCATTACTGAGTGGGCCCAGAGATACCTCTCCGTCATACGGAGTGACAAATCCCAGTCTCGATTCGTGCCAACCCAACAGACACTTTCGGAGATACCTGTAGTGCACCTTTATAGCCACCCAGTTACGTTGTGACGTTTGGTACACCCAAAGCATTCCTACGGTATCCGGGAGTTGCACAATCTCATGGTCTAAGGAAATGATACTTGACATTAGAAAAGCTCTAGCAAACGAACTACACGATCTTGTGCTATGCTTAGGATTGGGTCTTGTCCATCACATCATTCTCCTAATGATGTGATCCCGTTATCAATGACATCCAATGTCCATGGTCAGGAAACCATAACCATCTATTGATCAACGAGCTAGTCAACTAGAGGCTTACTAGGGACATGTTGTGGTCTATGTATTCACACATGTATTACGGTTTCCAGTTAATACAATTATAGCATGAACAACAGACAATTATCATGAACAAGGAAATACAATAATAACCATTTTATTATTGCCTCTAGGGCATATTTCCAACACTTTGCTACTAAATACTTTGCTGCAGATACTAAGTTATCCAGGTGTGGTTGAATTGACAACTCAACTGCTAATACTTGAGAATATTCTTTGGCTCCCCTTGTGTCGAATCAATAAATTTGGGTTGAATACTCTACCCTCGAAAACTGTTGCGATCCCCCATACTCGTGGGTTATCATGGTTGGATGGTTAGGAGGATAGTGGTTTCTCGAGCCCACCAGGGTTAAAGTCCTGGTGCTCGCATTTATCCTGGGTTAATTTAAGTATTTTTCCGGCGATATGCGTTCAGTGGGAGGAGACGTTCCACTCGACTACGAGGCACCTATGGTGAATTCGTAAAATCTCAAGATCATATGCTGGCTCACTCTCTCGAAGGTGCTCATAGGGGTAGGGTCTGCGTGTGCGCGCTTATAACGGTGAGTGCTTGCACGTATATATGAGCGCTTGCGTCTGTACCATGTTAAAAAAATACATGTCGTGATTATACGGTCACTGGCTCACCCGTAAAACTCCGTATTTTGTTGATGACACAATCAATTGACCAGTCAAACGTTCCATGTGGCGCAACTAGTGTTGCACCACCGGGGCGCGTAACCGTGGGGCCCACCTGTCAGGTTGTATATGAAAGAAAGAAATGGTAGTTTGAGTCTGTACTGTGTTAATAAAATACATTTGTCATGACCGGTTTTTCAATAAAATAATTATTGAGAGACCAATCCGTTTTACGGACCAGTAATGAAGAATTCCTTCTCACTGGTAGACAATATCTTGGTCACAGAAGAAAAATACCAGGAGTACTAAATATAATACAAGTTGAGCGGAGACTGCCCAACAATTTATTACATGCACGCCGATAAAACAAGACGGCGGATAGGGTGGCATACTACTAACTCACGATAATAACGGTGGTGGAAGTATCACCGCGAAGCGAGTGATATGACTCCTGAAGACTACAGCTCTTCGAGCGTCGGAGTGAGGCTCGAGGAGACTTATTGCGGGTGGCGGAAGCGTATATAATACAAGTGACCAATATCCGGGATCGCGCAAGACTGACTGGGACTCCTCTAGGCGTCGGACGCGCTATCAAACTCTTCATCCAAGAGATCGCCTTCGTCAACATCTGGCCAAATCAACAAGCCAGGTGAGTACTATGAAAGTTGGAACTTCTCTGTTTCATTACAGATAAGTCCCTGGACAGAAACCCTTATAACTTTTTGATAAAAAGTGATTTTTGAGTGATTCTTTTTCTGACAATCTTATAATTTTGTCTAGTTTGTATGGGATTTATTTGGAATTTTTTTGGAACAACTTTTATGCACGCGTTGGTTTTCACGTTAGTATGCCTTTTCGCTATACCGTAGGTTCCGGAGGAGGTGACGGAGCTGCGAACTTCGCCGAGCTAGACTCCGACTTCTCCGAACCAGGCAAGCATGTTTGAACCTTTGATATGATAGGTGTTTTGCATGTTTGCGTGAAAGGTTGTGCGTGGCATATGAGTATCGGTGAGTATCTCGTTGCTTGTGAGGCAACTACCCGTGTGTTCCAAAGTTACCTGTGATCTCCGATGAGAGATGGCCTAGTCATGTGGTGAAATGAAGGGCAGCAAGGTGGTACTGTTGTAGCATGCCAGCCTTGCGTCATCCGACAATTTCCGACGTTAACGTGGACGGAGTCACGTTATCGTTCTTCCCCCTTCCGTGCTACCACTTGTTTTCTGCCAGAATGCGGTTTAGTAAGTTGGTAACCTCTTTCCGTGTACACACCAAACAGAGAGGCCGGGATGATGGTTCCATGGCCCTGGATTAAAGCCAGTCATCCGGTCAGGGGGCATGGGTGTTTCCGGTTGGGACCGAGAGGGGGGCACCCCTTAGAGCGCGCGTATAGAAATTTGATCCCATGCTACGCGAGGTTGTAGCCTCCCCGTCTCAAGGTTTTTCTTGAACATTGCCAAGGGTGATTCCTGGCTTCGGATTGTTGAATGGGTGTGTACTGGTTAGATGTGTTTCTTCCAAAACACCGTAAACGGAACTAGTCCCCGTGACTACTGAAATCCGTTGGCTGTGGTTAAAGTACAACTCTGCAGAGTCAAATCCTTCCGAGTCATTGTATCCGAGGTCAAGTATCGTGATCAGCGTATCCATGTCTATGTCGTAACCTCGTGGTTTATTTCTTCTTTCCGATAAGTGAGTTAGAGTAGAAATCTTGGCTGAACGTTATTCCTGTGGATGGACTAACCCTGTTGTTTGTCTCTTACTTTCAATATAAGCCCTTTATGTGATGTCGCTCAGACGTCCGACTATGGCATGTTTGTCTCTTACTTTCAATATAAGCCCTTTATGTGATGTCGCTCAGACGTCCGACTGTGGCACGCACTGTCTTTCTTTTTCTGTTATAAGCCCTTTATGTGGTGTCGCCCCGACGCCCGACTGTGGCATTATTATTCTTGCAGTTTCCTCTCGAGGAGTCATTCAGACCCTCGTTTGGCACCGGTATTATTATTCTTGCAGTTTCCTCTCGAGGAGTCATTCAGACCCTCGTTTGCCACCCAGTATTTATTTTGGGATTTCGGGAGGGCTACCGCCCGACTTCTCTGTTATTTCACCATGCAATTTTGTCTCTATGTCTGAACGCACTTGTTGTTCTGTTCTTATGCTTCATGTTTACATTTGTTATATCTTATGTCCGAACTGTCTTGCGAGTACTTTCATAGTACTCACCTGGCTTGTTGATTTGGCCAGATGTTGACGAAGGCGATCTCTTGGATGAAGAGTTTGATAGTGAGTCCGACGCCTAGAGGAATCCCAGTCAGTCCTGTGCGATCCTGGATATTGATCACTTGTATTATATACGCTTCCGCCACCCGCATTAAACCTCCTCGAGCTTCACCCCGACGCTCGAAGAGCTGTAGTTTGCAGGAGTCATGTCACCCGCTCCGCTGTAATTTTTCCACCACCGTTGTTATCGTGAGTTAGTAGTTATGCCACCCTATCCGCCGTTATGTCTATTCGGCGTGCATGTAATATTTGTTGAGCAGTCCCCGCTCAACCTTGTATTATATTCAGTACTCCTGGTATTTTTCTTCTGTGACCAAGATATTGTCTACCAGTGAGAAGGAATTCTTCTCTACTGGTCCGTAAAAGGGATTGGTCTCTCAATAAATATTTTTATTGAAAAACCGGTCGTGACATGCCTATATTTCATAATCATTGCCTTTGATATCGTCATAACTTTGCGTTTTTCTATCAATTAGTCGACAGTAATTTGTTCACCCACCGTATTATTTGCCTTCATGAGAGAAGCCTCTAGTGAAACCTATGGCCCCCGGGTCTATTTTCCATCATACTTGTTTCCGATCTACTATTTTGCAATCTTTTATTTTCAGATCTATAAACCAAAAAAACAAAAAAATTGGTTACCTTTTTGTTCTATCTATCTCTATCAGATCACACCTTTGCAATTGACTGTGAAGGGATTGACAACCCCTTTATCGTGTTGGGTGCAAGTGTTTGATTGTTTGTGCAGGTGCATCGATTGGGGACTTGCTTGTACCTCCAACTGGATTGATACCTTGGTTCTCTAACTGAGGGAAGTACTTATCTCTACTTTGCTGCATCACCCTTTCCTCTTCAAGGGAAAAACCAACGCAAGCTCAAGAAGTAGCACTTAGGCGTCCAGGTTGGTGCCTTAGTCCATATTTGATGCCTTAAGCTTGCCAGGCAGGGGAGCAGTTTTAGGCGGGAAACATAGTTTTGGAGGGAAATAGAGGAAGTTGTTGGCGCCAATATGTAAGAGGGAGAGAGAGGGAGAGAATCAGCCCCCAGTCCACTCACTGCTCCCATTCCCTCTCTCTAGTGGCTCTCTCCAGCTGATCTGATCCTTCCTCTGCAGCAGATCTTCTCCGACGGCTCCTCCCCCTCCTCTCTAGCAGCTCCTCCTCCACCTCTCCAACAACTCCTCGTCCTCCTCCTCTCCAGCAGCCCCTCATCCTCCTCCTCTCCAGTAGCTCCTCCTCATCATCATCAGTACAACACCAACCAGTCTAGTTGCCTACCAAATTCTACTATATTCTACTGCTTAGAACTCTCTAAGGCATCCACCTTGCCTTATGCCTTGGCGCTTAGGCAGTGAGGCACCCCCAGCGCCTTGCCTCGCCTTACCGCCTTAAAAACATTGATTGGGATATCTCTCATCCAAGTGAAAGTGATGCACGTAAAAGTTCTCGGTGTCCTATGAATAAGCGCATACTGGCTGAAGTTTGAAATAATGCTGACTTGATTCAACACCTGCTTCGCGAGATCAAGAGCTTGAAGGAGATTCTAGTGACCTTTATGAAGGAAAAGCCCACCACTTCATCACTACCATCACTGAAGAAGGAAACTTGAGTGCACGGGTATGGGCATCGCCCTTGGCTTGTTCCGAGCTTGGGGGAGGTGTCCCGGTATTGTATCACCATCACTTTTATTATCATTACCTATCTTAGTTCGATCCTTAGTTATTTCGTGATTTAGAAGAATAAAGTATTAGTATGAAGTAGTTTTTGAGTGCTTGTTTCGTGATTGTCCTATTTATGTAATCGTGTGTGAGAGTTATATAACAAAGAGTAGTACGAGTATCGTTGCTTTATCTTCCTGTTACAATCTCATCAATAATAATAAAAGTGCATATGCTAATCCCATAGGGAGTAATGACTTCACATATAAGAAGTATAATTGGTAAAAATTATTGAAAGTTGACAAACATAGCATTGGTCATTGATGCAATTCATGAAAGAATAATAAAGGAAGAGTGATTTCACATATAAATATATTTTCTTGGACATCTTGTATGATTGTGAGCCCCATTAATTAATTTAAAGCTTGATCAAATAGTTGATGTTGGACAAGGAAGACAACGTAATGGGTTATGTTTGCTTATATTGGCACATAAGTTATATTGTCATGGATCCTCTAACATGTGGTGCTTGCTCATAATCTTTTGCTAGCTAAAATTCTGTACTGAGTAGAGATATTACTTGTGCATCCAAAAACTTTTAAACCCAGTTTCTTGTCATGAGAATCCACCATATTTACTTATGGATTGACTATGATCCTTAAAGTAAGTTATCATTGGTGCAAAGCAATAAAAATTGCTCCTAAATATGTATGATCTTTTATTGTAAGGAAAAATAAACTTTCTATGAACTTGTGATGGTAACGCAATAAAAGCGACAAACTGCTTGATAAATGTTGCTATCTTAAGGGGCAATATAAAGTGATGTTCCTTTGATTAAGAGTTTGCACATCCAAATGAAAAGCGCATGGCAATCTTTGCTTCCCTTTGCGATACATCCATTTGGCATCATGTTTTCCTACTGTTATTTTTGTTTTTTATGTATAATAATTCTTTTTGGAGTAATTCTAATGCCTTTTCTCTCATAATATAAAAATACAAGACCAAAGAAGACTCAAATAACTTTCATGCATAAAAAGAAGACTCAAATAACTTTCATGGATAAAAAGATAGATCTGATCATAAACTCAAAGTTCATTGGATCCCAACAAACACACTGCAAAAAGAGTTACATCATATGGATCTGCAAGAGACCATTGTATTGAGAATCAAAAGAGAGAGAGGGGAAGCCATCTAGCTACTAACTATGGACCCTTAGGTCTACAAAGAACTACTCACGCATCATCGGAGAGGCACCAATGGGCATGATGAACCCCTACGTGATGGTGTCTAGATTGGATCTGTGGTTTCTGGAACTTGCGGCGGCCGGAATTGATTTTCGTCGACTCCCCTAGGGTTTCTGGAATATTGGGGTATTTATAGAGCAAAGAGGCAGTGCGGGAGGCCACCGAGGTGGGCACAACCCACCTAGGCGCGCTTGGGCCCCTAGGGGCACCCTGGTGGGTTGTGCCCCCCTCGGGGCACCCCCCAGGTGCTTCTCTGGCCCATTGGGTGTCTTCTGGTCCATAAAAAACCCACAAAAAGTTTCGCTGCGTTTGGACTCCATTTGATATTGATTTCCTGCAATGTAAAAAACATGCAAAAAATAGCAGCTGGCACTGGGCACTATGTCAATAGGTTAGTACCAAAAAATGATATAAAATGATTGTAAAACATCCAAGAATGATAATATAATAGCATGGAACAATAAAAAAAATATAGATACGTTGGAGACGTATCAAACCTAGACTCATTAGGTGGGTTGTTTTGCTACAAGAATTTGACTTACATATCACTGATAGAAAAGGAGCTGAGAACCCCGTGGCTGATAACTTGTCTAGGTTAGAAAATATTCTTGATGATCCACAACCTACTAATGATAGTTTTCCTGACGAACAATTAGCTGCAATAAATGTTTCTCACAACACTCCTTGGCATGCTAACTATGCTAATTATATTGTTGCTAAATATATACCACCTAGCTTCACATACCAACAAAAGAAAAAAATTCTTCTATGATTTAAGACATTACTTTTGGGATGGTCCACATCTTTATAAAGGAGTAGATGGTATTATTAGACGTTGTGTACCTGAGCATGAAGAGGGACAAATCCTATGGAAATGTCACTCCGAAGCTTATGGAGGGCATCATGCAGGAGATAGAACTGCTCACAAGGTATTGCAATCTGGGTTTTATTGGCCTACTCTCTTCAAGGATGCCCGTAAGTTTGTTTTATCTTGTGATGAATGTCAAAGAATTGGTAATATTGGTAAGCGTCAAGAAATGCCTATGAATTATTCACTTGTTTTTGAACCATTTGATGTTTGGGGATTTGATTACATGGGACCTTTTCCTTCCTCTAATGGGTATACTCATATTTTGGTTGATGTTGCTTATGTTACTAAGTGGGTAGAAGCTATTCCAACTAGTAGTGCTGATCACAACACCTCTATTAAAATGCTTAAGGAAGTTATCTTCCCAAGGTTTGGAGTCCTTAGATATTTAATGACTGATGGTGGTTCACACTTTTATTCATGGTGCTTTCCGTAAAATGCTTGCTAAATATGATGTTAACCATAGAATTGCATCACCCTATCATACTCAGTCTAGTGGTCAAGTTGAACTTAGCAATAGAGAAATAAAGTTAGTATTACAAAAAACTGTCAATAGGTCTCGAAAGAATTGGTCTAAGAAATTAGATGATGCACTTTGGGCTATAGAACAGCATATAAAAGTCCTATGGGTATGTCTCCTTATAAAATGGTTTATGGAAAAGCTTGTCATTTGCCTCTTGAGTTAGAACATAACGCATATAGGGCAATTAAAGAACTCAACTTTGATTTCAAACTTGCCGGTGAAAAGAGGTTATTTGATATGAGCTCACTAGATGAATGGAGAACCCAAGCTTGTGAAAATGCCAAGTTATTTAAAGAAAAAGTAAAAGATGGCATGATAAAAGAATCCAATAGCGTGAGTTCAAGGTTGGAGAATATGTTCTTTTGTACAACTCTCATTTCAAATTCTTTGCAGGAAAACTCCTCTCCAAATGGGAAGGACCCTATGTTATCGAGGAGGTTTATCGATCTGGAGCCATTAAAATAAATAATGCCGAAGGTACTAACCCGAAGGTTGTCAACGGGCAAAGAATAAAACAATATATCTCGGGTACGCCTATTAATGTTGAAAGTAATATTATCCAAACTATGACACCGGAAGAACACATAAAAGAAATCTTCCAGAACACTCCAGAATCATGAAAAAGAGGAGGTACGTGATACGGTAAGTAAACGGAGTCCGAAAAATCCGCAAAAATATTTTGTCTGTTTTGGAATATAACAAAAATTAGGAAAATAAGAAACTACCGGGAAGGCAACCCTGGTGGCCACAAGACACCAGGGCGCGCCTGGCTTGTCAGGCGCGCCCAGGTGGGTTGTGCCCATCTCGGGTAGCTTCCGTACTCCATTTTTCTTCCGTTTACCTGTTTCCCAAGATAAAAAAATCTTTATATACCTGCAGAACCTATTGACCACCGTATCACGGAGAAATCTTCTATATTCTTTTCTCGCTGTTTTACTGACAGATCTGAAAACATGTCATCCCAAGACTCGGAGGGTGAGAGCTATGTTGCTGATTATATTGCAAACCCCAAGGTTTATGGGGATGTGGAACACTATAGCTGGACTTCGGAGGAAGAAGAAGACTATGATCCTAGAGGGAAGGAGGAGACAAGCTCAGACGAAGTTGAAGTTCCATTGCCTCAACCTTGGGACATGCACGTGGAATTAAAGAAGTCAAGTCTCCCCAACAAAGCAAAGAAACCTAAGGTCCAGTTTATCCCTTTTCGTCTCTTGCGGGAAAACATGCAAGAATTATGTAAGAGGATAGTAGAGCTCGAGCAGGAGATCGGTGACTTAAAGGAGGAAAATTCCATCCTCAAGCATAAGCTAAGAAAGAAAGACAAATCTACTACTTCATCACCACCACCTCCTTCTTCATCACCAAAGGAAAATTGAGTATCGGGTATGGGCACTCCCCTTGGCTTGTGCCAAGCTTGGGGGAGGTGCCCCGGTATTGTATCACCTCCACTATCTTTTGCCTTTACTTATCTTAGTTCGATCCATAGTTATCTTCTGCT
>NC_057796.1:404677650-404763234 GCF_018294505.1 Triticum aestivum | reverse complement strand
AATAAAAATCCTAACTCAATTTATGGCAGAAAAACTAATCTGTCTAAATCTAATATAAAACTATTTCTAATAATTTAAACATGGCTAAACATATTTTCTACAGAAACTACAACAAATTTGCAAACTAACAAAAAAAATCAACTAAAAATAATAAATAACCTAAAAGATATAGATTTTTCAAGATTGGAACTATTCTGTTAAAAACAGAAACGAAAATATTAAACAAAAAAAACAACTAAGGCGCTAACGGGCCGAAACAGTGAGCGTTCTAGAACTAAACAGCGCACATGCATTGGATAGGCTAGTACGCGTACGGGTTAAAAATAAAAAAAAACCGATCGGGCCGGTCTACACTAAACCGTAACTAAACCAGAAATAAGCCGTAAACAAAACTGTACAAAACCGATCTAGTACAAATAAACCGAACCCTTCGCTAGTCTAATATAGGCCCTAGATTAACGATCTAAGGGTGGAGGGGGCTCGGGCTTACAGCGGACGGCGGCGACGGACGGAGACGACGGCGGCGACTCGGGCGATGGCGGTGCGGCGGCTCCGGTCGTCGGGGAGGAAGGAGATGGCATCGGGGCGATGTGGCGGAGCTTGGGGAAGTCGGGGGCGGCCTTGGTGGAGCTCGGGGACGGCGAAGACGATCGGGATGACGGAGACAGCGCCCTGGTGAGCTGCAACTCCGGCGAGGGGCGAACGAGCTCGGGGATGATCCTGTGATGGGAGAAGGAGGTCGAAACCATGTCAAAACGATGCACAACATCGGGGGAAGCTCATAGGTGGAAGAGGAAGTCGTGATGTTGCTCACCGGTGATGGAGGCGGCGATGAACTGAGGCGGCTGCGGCGAGATCCAAAGGAGGAGGGCGTGAGCTGTGGTGGGAGTTGAGGTAGGGTTTTTGGGGGTTCGGAAGAGGAGGGAGCTGGGTTTATATAGGGCATCAACTTGGGCAAGGGGGCGTCTCGGGATCACGATCCCGAGAGGATCGGAACGGCGGCGGCGGCGGGCGTGCTCCGGGCGGTGTTTGCGTGCGTGAGAGGAAAGAGAAGGGGTGGGGCCAGCGCGTCGGTGAGAGAGAGAGAGGGGAAAGGCGCGACGGGCGACCGAGGGGGAGAGGAAATCGGGCACGGGGCGCTGGGCTGCGGCGGCTCGGGCGCTGGCGGGCTGGCGCCTGCCCCGCTGGCTGGGCCGGTTGGCGCTGGCTGTGCCGGTTGGCCTGGCTGGCGCCTGAGGCTTGCCTTTTTTTTTTGAATTAGAGAGAAGAGAAAACAAAGAAAAAAAAATATTTTTTATATAGGACATATATATATCAAAATTCTCAGGGGAATTAATCCTACAACGTGGACATTTTTCCAGGGGCAAAACTCAAACTAAGAAAAACATTTTCTGGAAATCCTAAATAAAATTCAAATTTGAATTCAAACTTTTTGGCAATACTTTTCTTCTGACATTTTTGGAGTGTCCTGTTAGCTCCTCTCATACTTTTGATCAAGTATTTGTCAGGGATATTTGAAATAAATTTCAATGCCAAATCAAGTTCAAATTCACAACAAAAACTCAACTGCCTCTGAAATTATTCAAATGTCACTCAATTCAAACAATATGCATAGATGCTTAGCTATAATTGTAAAACATTCCAAATTGAAAATTTGAGATGTTACATACATATATATATCAATGCATGTACTACCATCCGTTGATGCATGGAGATCAGGTTACAATGGCAACATTGACACTATTGTTTTTACCCATATATTTATCAACAATTTCATTTTTCTATTCAGGGTTGATCTATAATGTCCCTTTTTCCTTTGAGTGCTTCTGGCAAATTTGAAGTTCTTCATGTGTCGGCTTCACATGCGTTATGTTTTTCTGCTGCACATTCATGGCAAGGACACATGGCTCATTGATGCTTAGGGGGTGGAAGCATGCCCAGATGACTAATGGAATAGTACGTAAGAACGAAGCTAATCAATTTTGTGAAATTATCTATGAGGAAAGCGGATTTAGCACAGGAGATGTTCACACATCTTGAACTAAACGGCTGCAATCCAAGGGTATCGACGATGATGACCATCAACACCATGGCGCTCTTTAGCTCGAATGGTTATATGATAGAAAGCACTTAGATCCTATATGAACTTAGAGATTACAATAATTGACAAGCAGTATTTGGCTTTCGGGTACACCTCTGAAAATGTTACGCAACAACAACTTGCAGTTCAGAAAATATCATATGAAATACCCTTTTTTGTGTACTAAATAATCTCTGTGTAGTAATTAGAACAATGATATATTTCATATATAATTCTTAGATATTTGTGAAACAACATTTTGCTTAATATAACTACTAGACTGACCAGTAGTTGGCGTTCTGTCTTACCAATAAGTAGCTGACTTTTCTACAGTAAATCAGTGTTGATACCATGAACCCGTCAAAGTGGCCTCTAAATATTTGCTACGATTAGATGACATAAACCCAACACCCAACTACCAACAATATAAAGGTATTTATCCTTATAACTCATGATTAACTTGAGACACAATAGAAGATAAATAAGTTGATCAAACACAACGAAGAATCTTAGGTTTTGTTATGCACTTAATTTAGCTCACACGGTCATTATATCCTCAGAAATTCTTGAATGTCATATGTCATGCTTCTATGGTCCAACGGGAAATAGTGTCATGGATAGACCAAATTTGTATGTAGGGATATCATCCTCATATATATTTCTACAATTAGTTTATACAAGCCTCAAAATCACTGATTTCCAATAAATGTTCTCTCTTTTCGCTCTCTGTGTTCTCTTCCTTCAATTTTTTATTGTATGTAATGACTTTGAAACTGAAAAGCATGAGCATGTTGTGTCAATGTTGCTTTCCTATGACTACTTGATGGCGACTCCCACCTCCCCACCGCCACCCTAACCCTAGCCACCCCACATCGCCGGCGATCCCCACATCTCTCCGTGGGTTTTGCCATCTGATCGGGTCATCTTTCCCGGCGTCTCTTCCTCTCGCCTCTGGTTGTCATCTTCCTCATGGCGGTTCACGCTGCGCTCTCCTTGGGATTGGATTTCTCCCCGGGGATGAAGTTGGCGTCTGAGATCCAACGCACCTTCAACAGATCGGTGCATCCATCTGAAGACACGGGCCATTTCATTATGGTCGTCTCTTTTGCACGACACACCTTCCGGCTAGATGAGGAAACTGTGGGGTTCGCTCTTGAAGCGGCCATCGGAGGATATTGCTCCCACCTCAAGGTATCTTTTCTTCACCATGGCGTCTACTCTTTCAACGTTTCTTGCAAGGAGGTGGGATTTTTCATTCTGCACCAGCAGAGTTTTGTCTGCGATCAGTTCAAGTGTTTTTTCCACCTCTGGGGTCATGGAGGCCCGGATTGGCAGAAGGAATTCCGTCTTTGGCAATCTGAATGCCAAGAGGAATGGGTTTTAGTCAGCCCCTCTAAGAGGAGAGCTCGTATTGGTTTAGAGGCCATGAAATTTCCTCCGGCCAAGTCTTCTCTCCGTGCTCGCGCGGCCAGATCTCTTCCTCAGAAGCATGCTACGTTTGCAACGTTCATGCAGTACCCAGCGCGTAAGGGCTATAGCTATGGCCCGTCTACCGATGAGGTGGCCATGGTCCGAGCAGCGGGCTACCATGTCTCGTCTCATGAGGATGCGGATGATCTTTCCCCGGCGACCACCCCACCGCCGGCAAGGCTAGCGATTCAGTTTGGAACAATCCCGCCTTCCCCGGAGGGTTTATCTCCTGCCCGTTTAAACCCTGGAACTTCGGATGGCCATTTAGTTTTCACATTGGAAGGTTTGGATTCTACCGTACCCGCTCAACCGCTTCTACCAGGCCATAATCCTCAGTTGGGCTCCAGGGTCCAGCCCATATGTTTGTCAGATGACGAGAGTGGTAGCCCATTACCTATGGCCTCTAGGGCTTCGTCTCCTGAGGATATTATCCGAGACCTGCAAAGTTTTGATGTTATGATTGAAGAGATGGCTGCGAGCTATTGGGACTGTCAGAATTGCTTGGCTATGCGCCACACATCAGAGACATGCACGAATCCGGTCCGGTGTCGTAATTGTTTTCGTTCGGGACACGTTAAAAAAAATTGCACCGGCAAGCCGCCTGACTTATCCGTCTGGGTGCCTAAAGTACCATCGCCGGGTTTTGGGAAGCGGGACCGAACAGAGGACTCTCCCCCTGCCTCTCCAGTTTCCCGA
This sequence comes from Triticum aestivum, assembly GCF_018294505.1. Lineage (NCBI taxonomy): Eukaryota > Viridiplantae > Streptophyta > Magnoliopsida > Poales > Poaceae > Triticum > Triticum aestivum. The sequence continues at coordinate 404,758,988 of NC_057796.1, read as the reverse complement.
GACCAAACGCCTCCGGAGAAAACCCCATCTGCTTCTCCGCCGCCACCATCGCCGCCGGACCGCCCTCACGAGCACGCCCACGCTTCCCCCAGCTCTGGTCCGGCTCCTGCTCTGCAGCCCTCAATGGCGGTGTATGAGATTGACCCGCATCGCTTTATCCCTGCGGGCTTTGATATTGAAGATGGCGGAGCAGATCGTCTACCTCGCACCTTCTACACGCCGGCCGTCCCGCCGCCCCGAGCGCATGAGCAATACATGGTGGCCATTGTGGAGCCGATCCCGCCTCGAGAGCTAGTTGGGGTCCGTCGCCAGCAGGTTCTTGATTTTCTAGTTCAAGTGATGCATGTTCCAGTTCTTTCTGCTCAGACTTGGTATCAGGGAGTTGGTCTGTTTGAGTTGGAAGATCCTGTTGTCCGAGGCTCTTTCACTTTGCATCCTCCGTTCCCCTTAGGGATTGATGATGATGGCAATGAGTTTTTCTTCCGTTTTATTCCGCATAATCAGGGTGAAGGTTTTCGTGCTATTCATGGTCAGTGGACGGGGTGGTTGATGTTCATCGGCATCCCTTTAGACTACAGGAATACGCAGTGCATTGCAGATATGGTTGGCTCTTTTGGGCAGTTTCATTACTGGAATAGTACTGACCGGCGCAAGGTTCGAGCTTTGGTCCGCGCCTCGTTCCCCGACAATGCGCTAGTTCCTCGTTCGGTCACCTTTCGGGAATTTGCCAATTGGGGCGACGTCATGGTTTCTTGGTCAGCTGGTTGCTATATCCTATCAGGGGAATTCGCTGGTGCCATGATCCCAGCGGATGAGGACCCAATGCCTCTAAATGGGAACCCCCACCCGTTGCCTGGAGTTCAAGTGCCGCAGCCATTTTGGGCAATGCCCCCATACCCTGCTTTGGGATGGAACGATGTTCCTCCGGGCCCTCCACAAGGGCAGAATGAGGGGGCGGGCTGGGCTGACAATGTGCCGCAAGGAGCAGGATGGGGCCCGTGGGAGGAGCAGGTTCAGCCTGACCATCAGCAGCAGCATCAAGAGGTCCAACCTGTCCAAGACCAGGATTCTATGATTCTGAACCCATCTGCGGATTCTTCTGACAATGAGGATATGGATGAGGTCCAGCAGCCTCTACAAGCCCCACCACTTGTGCAGCTGGAGCCGATTCATCTTGACTTGGTCCGGGTTTTTTATGGACCAGTTTTGCCGCCGGCCATGATCTGGGAGCGATCTTTCAAGACTTTGTTACCTGAATTCTTCATCAAGGATATACCAGCCTGCCTCCCTAGTTCTCCTGCGATGTTGCTACAAATAAAATTTGGGTCTGCAGATCTGCAAGCGAAGTATCAGCTTTTCTCTGCTCCGCCTGATGTCTCCGTCCCTGGACCCAGCTCCTCGGTGGTCATTGAGGAGTTGGCATCTGACGATCACTCGTGTTCCACTTACCAGGTTTCTCAAGAGGACTTTCAGTTTTCTTCGGTTACACCTTCTCCGCTGGGTAAGCGACCACGTCAGTCTGCACGCTCACGGCGCTCCATCACGCTTGTGGAGCCAGCTCCCGACTTCTCCATTCGACGCATGACGCGCAGTGCTGCCAAGAGGACAGGCATGAAGCTTCGACTTGACGGTGAGCCCAGCGTGCTCCCTCTCCCACCTCCGACGCCTATTTCGACGCTGCAGGCCATTGGAGTGGCTTTGGGCATCGATCCAGCCGAGTTATCAGTGGAGAAGCTTATGGCTTCTCCTAATCCTGCTGCAGAAGGTGATGGTCCACATGATGCTTGATGGCCCACGAAGATTCCTGGCGAGTTGGGCGCTTTTGCTTTTGCGCTCTTTTTTTGTTTTCAGTATCTGTCTGCAACAATTGGTTACTGTTATTGCAACATATGGTCCGTTTATGTCCATGCTGTTAAGCAGCTGGATCTGCAACTATATCCCTGCGTTGTTTTTTTATGGATAATTGCTATTTTCGCAACTGGAATGTGCTCTGTTGGAATGTGCAAGGGCTCAATTCTGAGGCTCGACAGCGTGATCTCCGTGCCAAGATTGAGGAGAGCAGATGTTCTGTTATTTGTCTGCAAGAAACTAAATGTGAGAGCTTCGATATCCGTACGCTTAGATCCTTTTGCCCTAGGCGGTTTGATCAATTTGTGTTCTCCCCTTCTGTTGGAGCCTCTGGTGGGATCCTCGTTGTTTGGAATTCCTCGATCTTTCATGGCCAGCTTGTGGATATTCAGAGGTTTGGTGTTATCGTCTCTTTCCAGTCGTTACAGAATTCTGAAAAATGGACCCTAACCACTGTCTATGGGCCATGTGAGGGCCAGCCTAGGGATGATTTTGTTAGTTGGCTTTATCACTTACCAATTCCACCGGATGAAAATTGGCTCTTGTTGGGGGATTTCAATTTCATTAGATCTTTGGACAACCGAAACCTTCCGGGTGGTGATACCAATGATATCTTTCTATTCAACGAAATAATTGGTCACCTGGGACTTTTGGAGCTACCCTTGAAGGGACGGAGCTTTACCTGGTCTAATATGCAGCAGAACCCCCTGCTTGAGCAACTCGACTGGTTCTTCACTACTGCTGATTGGATCTCACACTACCCAAACACCGTGGTTACCACACTAGCCAGAACTTCCTCTGACCACGTGCCTTGTGTGGTGTCCATTGACACTACCATTCCCGCGGCCAAGATTTTTCGGTTTGAAAATTTCTGGTTGGATATGCCGGGGTTCATGGATTGTGTCTCCAAGTCCTGGAATGCACCTGTTTTCTCTGATCTCTCTGCTTCAGCGGTTATCACAAGGAAATTTAAGCGACTGCGGTACGATTTGAAAATTTGGAGCAAAAAATTATCGTACATCAAAAAGCTTACTGTTGATTGTTCAAAGGTGATTCTGCACTTTGATCAGCTGGAGAAAGTGCGACCTTTAACACGGCCGGAATTCAACTTCCGGAAATGCATGAAGTTACACTATGAACACCTGTTAAAACTTCACTACATATATTGGAAGCAGCGGTGCACTATTAGGTACATCAAGGTTGGTGAGGAGAATTCAAAATTTTTTCATGCCATGGCCTCTGAGCGTATGAGGAGAAACTCAATCTCCAGCCTCAAAACCAGCTCCATGCTTGATCCAGTGACTGATCATGCTCAGATGGCGGGAATCCTGTGGGCCTCTTTCAAATCTAGGATGGGCTGGGCCCAAGGGATCTCTATGGGCTTTGATTTGAATTATTTAATTCAACCCATCCTGGGGCTGGAGGAGTTATCCCTGCCTTTTTCTGATGAAGAAATACACAAAGTTTTGAAGGATTTACCGGCGGATCGAGCACCTGGCCCAGATGGCTTTAATGGGATGTTTGTCAAGCGCTGTTGGCCTATCATTGAGGGGGATTTCTTGAGGATGATTCGGACTTTTTATGAGGGGAAACTCTCGTTGGAAAATATCAACTCCTCCCTCATTACGCTCATTCCCAAAATCATGTCACCAGAAGGGCCAGATGATTTCTGGCCGATTTCCCTCACCAACACGTGTCTTAAATTCCTCACAAAATTACTGGCCAACAGATTGCAGCGGGTGATCCTCAAGTGCATCCACAAAAATCAATATGGGTTCCTCAAGGGCCGGTCGATTCAGGATTGTCTGGCCTGGAGCTTTGAGTATATTCATCAATGCAAGCAATCCAAGCGCCCAATTGTAATCCTTAAGTTGGACTTTGCTAAGGCCTTTGACACAGTTGAGCATGAGGTTATTCTTCAGATGTTGCAGCATAAAGGTTTTGATGCCAAATGGGTTCTTTGGGTTAAACAGCTGTTGTCTACAGGCTCGTCGTCTGTGCTGTTAAATGGCATTCCAGGAAAGCAATTCTTGTGCAAGTGTGGCGTCAGGCAGGGTGATCCACTCTCTCCTCTGTTGTTCGTCATCGCAGCCGACCTGTTGCAATCCGTGGTTAATCAAATGCTCGCGTCTGGCACACTTTCTTTGCCTCTTCAGACACATGACAGGGATTTTCCCATCATTCAATATGCGGATGATACGATCCTATTTCTTGCAGCTAAGGATGATGAGCTTGTGGCCCTCAAGAATATGCTGCTTACATTTCAACAATCCACTGGTTTAAAGGTCAACTTTGCTAAATCCTCAATGATCCCACTGAATATGCCTAATGAGGAGGCTGACAGACTTGCTGCTATTCTTGGTTGTAAAATTGGCCAACTTCCATTTACTTATCTTGGATTGCCATTGGGAACTACAAGGCCTAGGATCGTTGACCTCATGCCCTTAGTTGACAGTCTTGAAAGGAGGTTAACTGCAAGCTCTTCTATGCTGAATCAAGGCTCTCGTTTGCAGCTTCTCACCTCTGTCTTGACCTCTCTGCCAATATACTTTTTGTGTAACCTCAATATCCCAGCGGGGATCATTAAGCAACTGGACAGGATCTTCAGGCAATGTCTTTGGAGGGGTAATAATGATGTTCCAAAACAGTCCCTGGTTGCTTGGGAGCTCGTTTGCAGGCCAAGAGATAAGGGTGGTTTAGGCATTATTAATCTGAACATTCAGAACCAAGGGCTGCTTCTCAAGCATCTGCATAAATTCTATAACAAGGTTGATGTTCCTTGGGTGACCCTCATATGGAATAGTTACTATGATCACGGGGTCCCACAGGCAACAGCTACTGTTGGATCTTTCTGGTGGAGAGATATTCTGAAGCTGCATGAGGCTTACACTGCTATTGCTTCAGTCCACATCAACATGGGTGATTCTGCCCTTTTCTGGACTAATTCCTGGCACATTGGGGGCTCTGCTAGACCCCTCTGTTGGAGATTGCCAAGGTTGTTTTCTTTTGTCATTAATGACAGGATCTCTCTGAGGGAATTTCTCCAATCCCAGGATCTCTTCTCCATGTTTTATCTGCCTCTTTCTCAGGAAGCTGCTGCTGAGTTGCACACATTGGAAAATTGGATCATGCAGTTAGACAGAGACCCCACCATCCCTGATGTTTGGATATGGCCTGGTCAATCAGGAGGGTATACGGCAAAAAGTTTTTACAGGATCATGCACTCCCACTTGCCTACAATACAACCCTGCAAATGGCTTTGGCAAAGTAAATGCACCATGAAGATCAAGGTGTTTGGATGGCTTTTGTTCTTTGATAGACTTAACACCAAGGATATGCTGGTTAGGAGACACTGGCGTTCGAATCAGGATGATAATCTTTGCCTCATCTGCAGTGAGTTGGCGTATGAGAATAGGATACATCTATTTTTTCGCTGCACTTTCAGCTGTAGAATCTGGAACTATTTGGGTATTGATTGGTCTGGAGGTTCAGATATCCTACAATGTCTCCTGCACGCCAGGTCTAACTTCACACACCCTTTCTTCGTTGAAGTCATACTCACTGCAGCCTGGAATATTTGGATTCGGCGAAATGGCAGAATTTTCAGAGCTGAGAGAGCTACTTTCAGTGCTTGGAAGTGTAATTTCATCCATGACATTTCCTTGCTTGCTCACAGGGTGAAGGATTGTAACAGGCCGAAACTTTTGGCTTGGATTGATTCTTTGTTGTAAAGTAAGTACAGTTAGTTAGCTAATAGGTAGACTCTTTCCCCTTTTGTTTTCCTTTCTTGTATAGTTTGTTATACTTGTACAGTGGATCTTTTTTTAATAAAGGGCTGTGGGGCTTTGCCACACAGTAAATATTCAAAAAAAAGCATGAGCATAGCAACAATAAATTATAATTATTTTTTTGGATACATATCGGATATACAAAGCAACAAGGTTAATGGAAGCAAAATACAATAATAGCGAAAGAGTTAAAATACATTATTCAAATCATATTTTGTCACTTAGAATTGAACTACTAAGAAAAAAGGCCGACACCCTACATGTGCTTCATGTTGAAGTGGATGGATAGGTGTTTCACTTTCTTCCTTTCATGATAGATATTATTTATGCAAATATAAATACACAAAACTTATTGACTAGCCTGTGCGAATGCACGGGCTGACGACTAGTATGTTTAATGCTATGGTTAGATTTTATCTTAATACTTTTCTCATAGTTGCGGATGCTCGCGAGGGGGTTAATCATAAGTGGGAGGTTTGTTCAAGTAAGAACAACACCCAAGCACCGGTCCACCCACATATCAAATTATCAAAGTAGAAAACGCGAATAAAACCAACATGATGAAAGTGACTAGATGAAATTCCCGTGTGCCCTCAAGAACGCTTTGCTTATTATAAGCGACCGTTTTGGCCTGTCCTTTGCTACAAAAAGAATTGGGATACCTTGCTCCACTGTATTTATCATTACCGTTACTTGTCCGTTACAAATTCTCTTGCTATCAAACTATGTGTTACCAACAATTTCAGTGCTTGCAAAAATTACCTTGCTGAGAACCACTTGTCATTTCCTTCTGCTTCTCGTTGGGTTCGACACTCCTACTTACCGAAAGGACTACGGTTGATCCCCTATACTTGTGGGTCATTACCCCCTAGAAGATCATCCATCTTCATCACCATCTTGCGTAAAGACGGTTCACTATTCTTGACTACGGTGAAGCCCAAGGAACTGTTAGCAGATTGTCGACAGCCAGAGCCGACTGATTGTTACAACCTTGTGAAAAGCGACACCATGACGTCAATGAACTAAACCGAAGCAACACTCGAGGGAAGCATAGCAAGAACGTCACCCTCACAATCACATGTGATCTAGATCAAAATCTGCATCTACTCATAGAACCACTCATGATGCCACTGTTGGGAAACTTAGTAGAAAAAAAAAATCTCGCCCTACGATCACCCAGGAACAAATATGAAGATGCATAACGGGTTTGGATCAATGATTGTTACCGACTCCGGGAGTGCAGCGGAAGTAGACGAGTCGGTGTAGATCGTACTTGGAGTCCCTCGAACATGGATGACGATCCCACAAACTGCCGACGTACGGTCCCTCAAACGGAAGACCGAAAGCACAACCTCTCTACTTGGTTGGAAGCGTACGGTCTTCACGATCCGGCAGCGCTTCGCCGTCCAAAGCTAATCGTCGCCGGAGAATTAGGGGGAGGAGACTAGAACCACACGGGGCTTCTAATTACGAGGATTAGAAGTGCCTAGCTCTAGCTCTAATTAGTCAACTAGGACCAACAAGAACTAGAACTAGATCAAGTAGAGGAGGCTCCAAAACTTGTGTTAATAATAGAGCAAAATCCCCTAGTATATAGGCTGGAGGGGAGAGAGGGGGCAGCCACCAAAGGAGAAGGAGTCCCCTTTGGTGCACCAGCCTTGGGGGGAGTTCCACTCCCCTCCCAAGTAGGATTCGACCCCCCCGACACACACACATGAGGAAAGGGGGGCACCACTTCCATATGGGCCTTTGTGGACCATATTGATATGTCTCCGTCGTATCTATAATTTTTGATTGTTTCATGCCAATATTACACCACTTTCACATACTTTTGGCAACTTTTTATATGATTTATTGGACTAACCTATTGATCCAGTGCTCAGTGCCAGTTCTTGTTTTCTGCATGTTTTCTTGTATCGCACAAAATCCATATCAAACGAAGTCCAAATGCAAGAAAATTTTACAGAGAATTATTTTGGAATATATGTGATTTTTGGGAGTTGGAATCACCGCAAACGGAGGCCCACACAGCCCACAAGACACCAGGGCATGCCAGAGGCCCCTGGCGCGTGGTGGTGGGTTGTTCCCTCCTCAAACGTCGGTTGGAGCTCTACTTCGGGCGCAAGGAAGCTTATATCCGAAAAAAACCGTGTTAAAATCTCAGCGCAATCGGAGTTACGGATCTCCCAGAATATAAGAAACAGTTTTCGGCCAGATCAGGGGAACGCGAAACAGAAGAGAACAGAGAGGGAGATCCAATCTCGGAGGGACTCCCACCCCTCCGGCGCCATGGAGACCATGGACCAGAGGGGGAACCCTCGTCCCATCTAGGGGGGAGTCCAAGGAAGAAGAAGAAGGAAGGGGGCTCTCTCCCCCACTCTCCCGGTGGTGCCGGAGTGCTGCTACCTCTTGAGCATGCGTTGATTTTCCCTTGAAGAGGAAAGGGTGATGCAGAAAAGTAGCGTAAGTATTTCCCTCAGTTTTTGAGAACCAAGTTATCTATCCTGTAGGAGACTACACGCAAATCGCCTAGTACCTGCACAAACAATCAAGAACCATGCAACCAACGCGATAAAGGGGTTGTCAATCCCTTCACGGCCACTAGCAAAAGTGAGATCTGATAAAGATAATAAGATAAATATTTTTGGTATTTTTGTTGTATAGATTGGAAAATAAAGATTGCAAAATAGTAAACTAGAATTATAGATCGGAAACTTATATGATGTAAAGTAGACCCGGGGGCCATATGTTTTGAAGGAAATATGCCCTAGAGGCAATAATAAAGTTGTTATTTATATTTCCTTATATCATGATAAATGTTTATAATTCATGCTAGAATTGTATTAACCGGAAACTTAGTACATGTGTGAATACATAGACAAACAGAGTGTCACTAGTATGCCTCTACTTGACTAGCTCGTTGAATCAAAGATGGTTAAGTTTCCTAGCCATAGACATGAGTTGTCATTTGATTAACGGGATCACATCATTAGAGAATGATGTGATTGACTTGACCCATTCCGTTAGCTTAGCACTTGATCGTTTAGTATATTGCTATTGCTTTCTTCATGACTTGTACATGTTCCTATGACTATGAGATTATGCAACTCCCGTATACCGGAGGAACACTTTGTGTGTGACCAAACGTCACAACGTAACTGGGTGATTATAAAGGTGCTCTACAGGTGTCTTCGATGGTACTTGTTGAGTTGGCATAGATCAAGATTAGGATTTGTCACTCCGATTGTCGGAGAGGTATCTCTGGGCCCTCTCGGTAATGCACATCACTATAAGCCTTGCAAGCAATGTGACTAATGAGTTAGTTGCGGGATGATGCATTACGGAACGAGTAAAGAGACTTGCCGGTAACGAGATTGAACTAGGTATTGAGATACCGACGATCGAATCTCGGGCAAGTAACATACCGATGACAAAGGGAACAACGTATGTTGTTATGCGGTTTGACCGATAAAGATCTTCGTAGAATATGTGGGGCCAATATGAACATCCAGGTTCCGCTATTGGTTATTGACTGGAGACATGTCTCGGTAACGTCTACATAGTTCTCGAACCCGTAGGGTCCGCACGCTTAACGTTCGGTGACGATCGGTATTATGAGTTTATGTGTTTTGATGTACCGAAGATAGTTCGGAGTCCCGGATGTTATCACAGACATGACGAGGAGTCACGAAATGGTCGAGACATAAAGACTGATATATTGGATGACTATATTCGGACACCGGATGAATTTCGGTGGTCACCGGATTATTATCGGAGTGCCGGTGGTTATCGGAACCCTCGGGGGGACTATTGGGCCTACATGGGCCATAGGGAAGAGGGGAGGCAGCCCACAAGGGGCAGCCGCGCCCCCTCCCCATAGGGAGTCCGAATTGGACTAGGGAGGGGGGCGCGCTCCCCTTTCCTTCTCCTCTCCCTCTCCTTCCTCCCCCCTTCCTCCTCCTAGTTGGACTAGGAAAGGGGGAGTCCTACTCCTACTAGGAGGAGGACTCCCCCCCTCCTTGGCGCGCCCCAAGGCCGGCCGGCCTCCCCCTTGCTCCTTTATATACGGGGGCACCCTAGAACACACAAGTTGATTGTTTCCAGCCGTGTGCGGTGCCCCCCTCCACCATAATCCACCTCGGTCATATCGTCGTAGTGCTTAGGAGAAGCCCTGCGCCGGTAGCTTCATCATCACCGTCATCACGCCGTCGTGCTGATGAAGTTCTCCCTCGGCACTCTGCTGGATCGTGAGTTCATGGGACGTCACCGAGCTGAACGTGTGCAGATCGCGGTGGTGCCGTACTTTCGGTACTAGGATCGGTCGATCGTGAATACGTACGACTACATCAACCGCGTTGTCATAACGCTTCCGCTTACGGTCTACGAGGGTACATGGACAACACTCTCCCCTCTCGTTGCTATGCATCACCATGATCTTGCGTGTGCGTAGGATTTTTTTTTGAAATTACTGTGTCCCCAACAGTGGCATCCGAGCCAGGTTTATGCGTAGATGTTATATGCACGAGTAGAACAGAAGTGAGTTGTAGGCGATAATAGTCATACTGCTTACCAACATGTCATACTTTGATTCGGCGGTATTGTTGGATGAAGCGGCCCAGACCGACATTACGCGTATGCTTACGCGAGACTGGTTCTACCAACATGCTTCACACACAGGTGGCTGGTGGGTGTCAGTTTCTCCAACTTTAGTTGAATTGAGTGTGGCTATGCCTGGTCCTTGTTGAAGGTTAAAACAGCACATACTTGATGAAAAATCGTTGTGGTTTTGATGCGTAGGTGAGAACGGTTCTTGCTCAGCCCGTAGCAGCCACGTAAAACTTGCAACAACAAAGTAGAGGACGTCTAACTTGTTTTTGCAGGGCATGTTGTGATGTGATATGGTCAAGACATGATGCTAAATTTTATTGTATGAGATGATCATGTTTTGTAACAAAGTTATCGGCAACTGGCAGGAGCCATATGGTTTGTCGCTTTATTGTATGAAATGCAATCGCCATGTAATTGCTTTACTTTATCACTAAGCGGTAGCGATAGTCGTAGGAGCAATAGTTGGCGAGATGACAACGATGCTACGATGGAGATCAAGGTGTCGCGCCGGTGACGATGGTGATCATGACGGTGCTTTGAAGATGGAGATCAAAGGCACAAGATGATGATGGCCATATCATATCACTTATATTGATTGCATGTGATGTTTATCCTTTATGCATCTTATTTTGCTTAGTTCGACGGTAGCATTATAAGATGATCTCTCACTAAATTTCAAGGTAAAAGTGTTCTCCCTGAGTATGCACCGTTGCGGAAGTTCGTCGTGCCGAGACACCACGTGATGATCGGGTGTGATAAGCTCTACGTTCACATATAACGGGTGCAAGCCAGTTTTGCACATGCAGAAGACTCGGGTTAAACTTGACGAGCCTAGCATATGCAGTTATGGCCTCGGAACACTGAGACCGAAAGGTCGAGCGTGAATCATATAGTAGATATGATCAACATAGTGATGTTCACCATTGAAAACTACTCCATCTCACGTGATGATCGGACATGGTTTAGTTGATATGGATCACGTGATCACTTAGATGATTAGAGGGATGCCTATCTAAGTGGGAGTTCTTTAGTAATATGATTAATTGAACTTTAATTTATCATGAACTTAGTACCTGATAGTATTTTGCATGTCTATGTTGTTGTAGATAGATGGCCCGTGCTGTTGTTCCGTTGAACTTTAATGCGTTCCTAGAGAAAGCTAAGTTGAAAGATGATGGTAGCAACTACACGGACTGGGTCCGTAACTTGAGGATTATCCTCATTGCTGCACAGAAGAATTACGTCCTGGAAGCACCGCTAGGTGCCAAACCCGCTGCAGGAGCAACACCAGATGTTATGAACGTCTGGCAGAGCAAAGCTGATGACTACTCGATAGTTCAGTGTGCCATGCTTTATGGCTTAGAACCGGGACTTCAACGACGTTTTGAACGTCATGGAGCATATGAGATGTTCCAGGAGTTGAAGTTAATATTTCAAGCAAATGCCCGGATTGAGAGATATGAAGTCTCCAATAAGTTCTATAGCTGCAAGATGGAGGAGAATAGTTCTGTCAGTGAGCATATACTCAAAATGTCTGGGTATAATAATCACTTGATTCAACTGGGAGTTAATCTTCCTGATGATAGTGTCATTGACAGAATTCTTCAATCACTGCCACCAAGCTACAAGAGCTTCGTGATGAACTATAATATGCAAGGGATGGATAAGACAATTCCCGAGCTCTTCGCAATGCTAAAGGCTGCGGAGGTAGAAATCAAGAAGGAGCATCAAGTGTTGATGGTCAACAAGACCACCAGTTTCAAGAAAAAGGGTAAAGGGAAGAAGGGGAACTTCAAGAAGAACGGCAAGCAAGTTGCTGCTCAAGTGAAGAAGCCCAAGTCTGGACCTAAGCCTGAGACTGAGTGCTTCTACTGCAAAGGGACTGGTCACTGGAAGCGGAACTGCCCCAAGTATTTGGCGGATAAGAAGGATGGCAAGGTGAACAAAGGTATATGTGATATACATGTTATTGATGTGTACCTTACTAATGCTCGCAGTAGTACCTGGGTATTTGATACTGGTTCTGTTGCTAATATTTGCAACTCGAAACAGGGACTACGGATTAAGCGAAGATTGGCTAAGGACGAGGTGACGATGCGCGTGGGAAATGGTTCCAAAGTCGATGTGATCGCGTCGGCACGCTACCTCTACATCTACCTTCGGGATTAGTTTTAGACCTAAATAATTGTTATTTGGTGCCAGCGTTAAGCATGAACATTATATCTGGATCTTGTTTGATGCGAGATGGTTATTCATTTGAATCAGAGAATAATGGTTGTTCTATTTATATGAGTAATATCATTTATGGTCATGCACCCTTGTAGAGTGGTCTATTTTTGTTGAATCTCGATAGTAGTGACACACATATTCATAATATTGAAGCCAAAAGATGCAGAGTTGATAATGGTAGTGCAACTTATTTGTGGCACTACCGTTTGGGTCATATTGGTGTAAAGCGCATGAAGAAACTCCATTCTGATGGACATTTGGAATCACTTGGTACTTGCGAACCATGCCTCATGGGAAAGATGACTAAAACTTCGTTCTCCGGAACAATGGAGCGAGCAACAGATTTGTTGGAAATCATACATACTGATGTATGTGGTCCGATGAATGTTGAGGCTCGCGGCCGGTATCGTTATTTTCTCACCTTCATAGATGATTTGAGTAGATATGGGTATATCTACTTGATGAAGCATAAGTCTGAAACATTTGAAAAGTTCAAAGAATTTCAGATTGAAGTGGAAAATATCGTAACAAGAAAAATAAAGTTTCTACGATCTGATCGTGGAGGAGAATATTTGAGTTACGAGTTTGGTCTTCATTTGAAACAATGCGGAATAGTTTCACAACTCACGCCACCCGGAACACCACAGCGCAATGGTGTGTCCGAACATCGTAATCGTACTTTACTAGATATGGTGCGATCTATGATGTCTCTTACTGATTTACCGCTATCGTTTTGGGGTTATGCTTTAGAGACGGCTGCATTCACGTTAAATAGGGCACCATCTAAATCCGTTGAGACGACACCTTATGAACTGTGGTTTGGCAAGAAACCAAAGTTGTCGTTTCTTAAAGTTTGGGGCTGCGATGCTTATGTGAAAAAGCTTCAACCTGATAAGCTCAAACCCAAATCGGAGAAATGTGTCTTCATAGGATACCCAAAGGAGACTGTTGGGTACACCTTCTATCACAGATCCGAAGGCAAGACATTCGTTGCTAAGAATGGATCCTTTCTAGAGAAGGAGTTTCTCTCGAAAGAAGTGAGTGGGAGGAAAGTAGAACTTGATGAGGTAACTGTACCTGCTCCCTTATTGGAAAGTAGTTCATCACAGAAATCTGTTCCTGTGACTCCTACACCAATTAGTGAGGAAGCTAATGATGATGATCATGTAACTTCAGATCAAGTTACTACCGAACCTCGTAGGTCAACCAGAGTAAGATCCGCACCAGAGTGGTACGGTAATCCTGTTCTGGAGGTCATGTTACTTGACCATGACGAACCTACGAACTATGAGGAAGCGATGATGAGCCCAGATTCCGCGAAATGGCTTGAGGCCATGAAATCTGAGATGGGATCCATGTATGAGAACAAAGTGTGGACTTTGGTTGACTTGCCCGATGATCGGCAAGCCATCGAGAATAAATGGATCTTCAAGAAGAAGACTGACGCTGACGGTAATGTTACTGTCTACAAAGCTCGACTTGTTGCGAAAGGTTTTCGACAAGTTCAAGGAGTTGACTACGATGAGACCTTCTCACCCGTAGCGATGCTTAAGTCCGTCCGAATCATGTTAGCAATTGCTGCATTTTATGATTATGAAATTTGGCAAATGGATGTAAAGACTGCATTCCTGAATGGATTTCTGGAAGAAAAGTTGTATATGATGCAACCTGAAGGTTTTATTGATCCAAAGGATGCTAACAAAGTGTGCAAGCTCCAGCGATCCATTTATGGACTGGTGCAAGCATCTCGGAGTTGGAATAAACAATTTGATAGTGTGATCAAAGCATATGGTTTTATACAGACTTTTGGAGAAGCCTGTATTTACAAGAAAGTGAGTGGGAGCTCTGTAGCATTTCTAATATTATATGTGGATGACATATTGTTGATTGGAAATGATATAGAATTTCTGGATATCATAAAAGGATACTTGAACAAGAGTTTTTCCATGAAAGACCTCGGTGAAGCTGCTTATATATTGGGCATCAAGATCTATAGAGATAGATCAAGACGCTTAATTGGACTTTCACGAAGCACATACCTTGATAAAGTTTTGAAAAATTCAAAATGGATCAAGCAAAGAATGGGTTCTTGCGTGCGTTACAAGGTGTGAAGTTGAGTCAGAGTCAATGCCCGACCACTGTAGAAGATCGAGAGAAAATGAAAAGTGTTCCCTATGCTTCAGCCATAGGCTCTATCATGTATGCAATGCTGTGTACCAGAGCTGATGTGTGCCTTGCTATCAGTTTAGCAGGGAGGTACCAAAGTAATCTAGGAGTGGATCACTGGAAAAACGGTCAAGAACATCCTGAAATACCTGAAAAGGACAAAGGATATGTTTCTCGTTTATGGAGGTGACAAAGAGCTCGTCGTAAATGGTTACGTTGATGCAAGCTTTGACACTGATCCGGATGACTCTAAGTCACAAACCGGATACGTGTTTATATTAAACGGTGGAGCTGTCAGTTGGTGCAGTTCTAAGAAAAGCGTCGTGGCGGGATCTACGTGTGAAGCGGAGTACATAGCTGCTTCGGAAGCAAATGAGGGAGTCTGGATGAAGGAGTTCATATCCGATCTAGGTGTCATACCTAGTGCATCGGGTCCAATGAAAATCTTTTGTGACAATACTGGTGCAATTGCCTTGGCAAAGGAATCCAGATTTCACAAGAGAACCAAGCACATTAAGAGACACTTCAATTCCATCCGCGATCAAGTCAAGGAGGGAGACATAGAGATTTGCAAGATACATACGGATCTGAATGTTGCAGACCCGTTGACTAAGCCTCTCTCACGAGCAAAACATGATCAACACCAAGACTCCATGGGTGTTAGAATCATTACTGTGTAATCTAGATTATTGACTCTAGTGCAAGTGGGAGACTGAAGGAAATATGCCCTAGAGGCAATAATAAAATTGTTACTTATATTTCCTTATATCATGATAAATGTTTATTATTCATGCTAGAATTGTATTAACCGGAAACTTAGTACATGTGTGAATACATAGACAAACAGAGTGTCACTAGTATGCCTCTACTTGACTAGCTCGTTGAATCAAAGATGGTTAAGTTTCCTAGCCATAGACATGAGTTGTCATTTGATTAACGGGATCACATCATTAGAGAATGATGTGATTGACTTGACCCATTCCGTTAGCTTAGCACTTGATCGTTTAGTATATTGCTATTGCTTTCTTCATGACTTATACATGTTCTTATGGCTATGAGATTATGCAACTCCCGAATACCGGAGGAACACTTTGTGTGTGACCAAACGTCACAACATAACTGGGTGATTATAAAGGTGCTCTACAGGTGTCTCCGATGGTACTTGTTGAGTTGGCATAGATCAAGATTAGGATTTGTCACTCCGATTGTCGGAGAGGTATCTCAGGGCCCTCTCGGTAATGCACATTACTATAAGCCTTGCAAGCAATGTGACCAATGAGTTAGTTGTGGGATGATGCATTACTTTACGAGTAAAGAGACTTGCTGGTAACGAGATTGAACTAGGTATTGAGATACCAACAATCGAATCTCGGGCAAGTAAAATACCGATGACAAAGGGAACAACGTATGTTGTTATGCGGTTTGACCGATAAAGATCTTCGTAGAATATGTGGGGCCAATATGAACATCCAGGTTCCGCTATTGGTTATTGACTGGAGACATGTCTCGGTAATGTCTACATAGTTCTCGAACCCGTAGGGTCCGCACGCTTAACGTTCGGTGACGATCGGTATTATGAGTTTATGTGTTTTGATGTACCGAAGATAGTTCGGAGTCCCGGATGTTATCACAGACATGACGAGGAGTCACGAAATGGTCGAGACATAAAGATTGATATATTGGATGACTATATTCGGACACCGGATGAATTTCGGGGGTCACCGGATTATTATCGGAGTGCCGGTGGTTATCGGAACCCCCGGGGGGAATATTGGGCCTACATGGACCATAGGGAAGAGGGGAGGCAACCCACAAGGGGCAGCCACACCCCCTCCCTATAGGGAGTCCGAATTGGACTATGGAGGAGGGGGGCGCCCCCCTTTCCTTCTCCTTTCCATCTCCTTCCTTCCCCCTTCCTCCTCCTAGTTGGACTAGGAAAGGGGTAGTCCTACTCCTACTAGGAGGAGGACTCCTCCCCCTCCTTGGCGCGCCCCAAGGCCGGCCGGCCTCCCCCTTGCTCCTTTATATACGGGGGCAGGGGGCACCCTAGAACACACAAGTTGATTGTTTCCAGCCGTGTGCGGTGCCCCCTCCACCATAATCCACCTCGGTCATATCGTCGTACTGCTTAGGCGAAGCCCTGCGCCGGTAGCTTCATCATCACCGTCATCACGCCGTCGTGCTGACGAAGCTCTCCCTCGACACTCTGCTGGATTGTGAGTTCGTGGGACGTCACCGAGCTGAATGTGTGCAGATCGCGGAGGTGCCGTACTTTCGATACTAGGATCGGTCGATCGTGAAGACATACGACTACATCAACCGCGTTGTCATAACGCTTCCGCTTACGGTCTACGAGGGTACATGGACAACACTCTCCCCTCTCGTTGCTATGCATCACCATGATCTTGTGTGTGCGTAGGAATTGTTTTGAAATTACTGCGTTCCCCAACAGGTTTCATTAGTGGCTTCTCTCAAGATAGCATATATATTACGGTGGGTGAACAAATTACTGCCGAGCAATTGATAGAAAAGCGCATAGTTATGATAATATCTAGGCATGATCATGAACATAGGCATCACGTCCGTGACAAGTAGACCAAAACGATTCTGCATCTACTACTATTACTCCACACATCGACCGCTATCCAGCATGCATGTAGAGTATTAAGTTCATAAGAACAGAGTAACGCATTAGGCAAGATGACATGATGTAGAGGGATAAACTCAAGCAATATGATATAAACCCCATCTTTTTATCCTCGATGGCAACAATACAATACGTGTCGTTTCCCTATCTGTCACTGGGATCGAGCACCGCAAGATTGAACCCAAAGCTAAGCACTTCTCCCATTGCAAGAAAGATCGATCTAGTAGGCCAAACTAAACCGATAATTCGAAGAGACTTGCAAAGATATTAAATCATGCATATAAGAATTCAGAGAAGAATCAAATATTGTTCATAGATAATCTTGATCATAAACCCACAATTCATCGGATCTCGACAAACACACCGCAAAAAAGAATTACATCGAATAGATCTCCAAGAAGATCGAGGAGAACTTCATATTGAGATCCAAAGAGAGAAGAAGAAGCCATCTAGCTAATAACTACGGACCCGAAGGTCTGTGGTAAACTACTCACACATCATCGGAGTGTTGGAAATATGCCCTAGAGGCAATAATAAAATGGTTATTATTATATTTCCTTGTTCATGATAATTGTCTATTGTTCATGCTATAATTGTGTTATCCGGAAATCGTCCCTAGTGAGCCTCTAGTTGACTAGTGAGCCTCTAGTTGACTAGCTCATCGATCAACAGATGGTTATGGTTTCCTGACCATGGATATTGGATGTCATTGATAACGGGATCACATCATTAGGAGAATGATGTGATGGACAAGACCCAATCCTAAGCATAGCACAAGATCATGTAGTTCGTCTGCTAAAGCTTTTCTAATGTCAAGTATCATTTCCTTAGACCATGAGATTGTGCAACTCCCGGATACCGTAGGAATGTTTGGGTGTGCCAAACATCACAACGTAACTGGGTGGCTATAAAGGTGCACTACGGGTATCCCCGAAAGTGTCTGTTGGGTTGGCACGAATCGAGACTGGGATTTGTCACTCTGTGTGACGGAGAGGTATCTCTGGGCCCACTCGGTAGAACGTCATCATAATGAGCTCAATGTGACCAAGGAGTTGATCACAGGATGATGTGTTACGAACGAGTAAAGAGACTTGCCGGTAACGAGATTGAACAATGTATAGGGATACCGACGATCGAATCTCGGGCAAGTATCATACCGGTAGACAAGGAATTGTGTACGGGATTGATTGAATCCTCGACATCGTGGTTCATCCGATGAGATCATCGTGGAACATGTGGGAGACAACATGGTTATCCAGATCCCGCTGTTGGTTATTGGCCGGAGAGATGTCTCGGTCATGTCTACATGCCTCCTGAACCCGTAGGGTCTACACACTTAAGGTTCGATGACGCTAGGGTTATAGGGAAAGTTTTGTACGTGGTTACCGCATGTTGTTCGGAGTCCCGGATAAGATCCTGGACGTCACAAGGAGTTTCGGAATGGTCCGGAGGTGAATATTTATATATGGGAAGTCATCATACGGCCACCGGAAGTATTTGGGGGTTTGCCGGTATTGTACCGGGACCACCGAAGGGGTTCCGGGGGTCCACCGGGAGGGTCCACCTGCCCCGGAGGGCCCTATGGGCTGTATGTGGAAGGCAACCAGCCCCTAAGTGGGCTGGGCGCCATCCCCCCAAGGGCCCATGCGCCTAGGGTTGGGGAGAACCCTAAAGGGGGCGCCCCCCTTGGCTTGGGGGGCAAGCCCCCTCCCCTTGGCCGCCGCCCCCCTCTAGATCTCATCTAGAGGGGCCGGCTCCCTTTCCCCTTCGCCCTATAAATAGAGGGGTGGAGGGAGGGCAGCCACACCACATCCAAGGCGCAGTCCTCCCCCTATCCAACACCTCCTCCTTCCGCGGTGCTTGGCGAAGCCCTGCCGGAGTACCACGCTGCTCCAACACCACCACGCCGTCGTGCTGCTGCTGGAGTTGTCTTCCCAACCTCTCCCTCCTCCTTGCTGGATCAAGGCGCGGGAGACGTCACCGGGCTGGACGTGTGTTGAACACGGAGGCGCCGTTCTTCGGTGCTTAGATCGGAATCAACCACGATCTGAATCGCTACGAGTACGACTCCTTCATCCGCGTTCTAGTAATGCTTCCACATCGCAATCTTCAAGGGTATGAAGATGCACTCCCCTCTCTCTCGTTGCTAGTTTCTCCATAGATTGATCTTGGTGATGCGTAGAAAATTTTAATTTCTGCAACGATCCCCAACAGTGGTATCAGAGCCAGGTTTATGCGTAGTTTCTATGCACAAGTAGAACACAAGTTGTTGTGGGCGTCGATTTTGTCAATTTACTTGCCGTTACTAGTCTTATCTTGATTCGGCGGCATCGTGGGATGAAGCGGCCCGGACCGACCTTACACGTACGCTTACGTGAGACAGGTTCCACCGACTGACATGCACTAGTTGCATAAGGTGGCTAGCGAGTGTCTGTCTCTCCCACTTTAGTCGGATCGGATTTGATGAAAAGGGTCCTTATGAAGGGTAAATAGAAATTGGCGTATCACGTTGTGGTTTTGGCATATGTAAGAAACCTATAGCAGCCACATAAAAAACTTGCAACAACAATTAGAGGACGTCTGACTTGTTCTTGCAGCATATGCCGTGCGATGTGATATGGCCAAAAGGATGTGATGAATGATATATGTGATGTATGAAATTGATCATGTTCTTGTAGTAGGAATCACGACTTGCATGTCGATGAGTATGACAACCGGCAGGAGCCATAGGAGTTCTCTTAATTTATTGTATGACCCGCGTGTCAATGAAAAACGCCATGTAATTACTTTACTTTATTGCTCACCGTTAGCCATAGTGGTAGAAGTAATAGTTGGCGAGACAACTTCATGAAGACACGATGATGGAGATCATGGTGTCATGCCGGTGACGATGATGATCATGGCGCCCCGAAGATGGAGATCAAAAGGAGCAAAATGATATTGGCCATATCATGTCACTATTTGATTGCATGTGATGTTTATCATGTTTTTACATCTTATTTGCTTAGAACGACGGTAGCTTAAATAAGATGATCCCGCGTTAAAATTTCAAGAAAGTGTTCCCCCTAACTGTGCACCGTTGCGAAGGTTCGTTGTTTCGAAGCACCACGTGATGATCGGGTGTGATAGATTCTAACGTTCAAATACAACGGGTGTAAGCTAGATTTACCATGCAAAACCCTTAGGTTGACTTGACGAGCCTAGCATGTATAGACATGGCCTCGGAACACGGAAGATCGAAAGGTCGAACCTGAGTCGTATAGAAGATACGATCAACATGGAGATGTTTACCGTTGATGACTAGTCCGTCTCACGTGATGATCGGACACGGCCTAGTCGATTCGGATCATGTATCACTTAGATGACTAGAGGGATGTCTGTCTGAGTGGGAGTTCATTAAATAATTTGATTAGATGAACTTAATTATCATGAACTTAGTCTAAATATCTTTACAATATGTCTTGTAGATCAAATGGCCCACGCTAATGTTGCCCTCGACTTCAACACGTTCCTAGAGAAAACCAAGCTGAAAGACAATGGTAGCAACTACACTGTCGGTTCAATATCCGGCGTATCTCGTAGTAGGGGTCCTAAGCTAGGCGTCTTGGAGCGATGGTAAAATGGACACGGTGTTTTACCCAGCTTCGGGCTCTCTTGATGAGATAATACCCTACATGTTGCTTTTGATTGTATTCATATGGGTATAGTACAGAGTACATGTATCTACCACGAGATTGTAGTAATGAATATGAGATCGTCCATTGACTAGCCTGGCCTCGGTTTATATAAGACACCGGAGGCCTAGGGTTTAGGAGAGTCCTTGTCTTGGGCGCCAAGTCTCGTGGAGTCTTCCTTGTATGCGGCAGGGGTTGTCCGAACTGGCCCATGAGTATGCGGCCATGGGGTCCTTGGCCCAATCTAACTGATCGGGAGACGACGTGGTGAGTACCCCCTAGTCCAGGACACTGTCAGTAGCCCCCTGAACCGGTCTTCAAGTTGGGGACACTCCTTGATTCTTCCGAACTGTTCTTCATCTTCGGTCGTCGGTCTTGAAAACTGGTTCAACAAATCTTCCCATCTTCGATCTTGAGGATCGCCAAAGTGCATCCGAAGAGTTTACACGTCGGGTATCTGAGGAGCTCCATTAAGTTTACGGCCTTTATCAATGCCTTGTTATTTTTACGCACACCTCGGGTTCGAAGTTGTCCCCGTGCGGCGGTGTCCTCTTGCATCCGAGCTCCAACGCCGGACTGCATTTGAGGTATCTTTTGCAGCCGAGTACCGACGCAGGACTGTATCCAAACTCCAATGCCGGAGAGTATCCGAGCTCCAACGCCGGACTATATCTGAGGTGTCATAGATCACCTTGGCTCAAAAAGGTCGAAGGAGTTTAGCCGAGCTTAATGCCAGAAATGCCTTCTACGGAGCCAACCACTGGCGTCCGAGCTTTATGCTGGACTGCTTCTGGTGTGTCTATTGTAGTCGAGCACCAACGCCGGATTGTATCCGAGGTAGTGCAGCACCTCGACCATGGGCTGATTTTTATTAATTTAATTTCGAATTGTGCAATGTAATCTCTACTGAGATGTATAGCCAGCAGCCCTCAAGGTGCGTGTTGGCCTAATATCCGGGATGCACCTGAAGGAAAAAATCAAACCGCTGACCCTAGTAGCCCATGAGACTCATGTCGATTCATAAAATCAGCCTGAGGATCAATTCCCAGCTCGGCAACATACTTAGGAATAGAAACGCGGTTGCAAAGTCCTCGAGACTCAGGTTGGGTGCGGCCGACCAACCTGAGGATAATAATCTCCTCGAAAACTATATTGCACTTTAAATTTTCTGCATTGGATTGTCAATGCAGTAGCCCCCGAGACACTGGTCGGGTGGCAACACCAGATCAGGGGATCGATGCACCCCTTTAATATTTGTAAATAATAAGCACGAAGCCCAGTAGCCCCCGAGCCTTAATGTGGGCATGGGTGGCTAAATTAAGGATCGATATCCAAAGTAAAATCACAAATTATGTGTAATGATTCTATGTATCCAAATACTTTACATCATCAATGCTCAGATCCGCATTGTACAAAACTTTGTTGACCGACCATCGACTTCCACCTCCTTGGCCAGTAGCCGAGGAGTGTTTGTCCTACTTTATAAAGCCATTACAAGGGCAAAGATTTACGACAAACAAGGCAATCCGACCATACGGTTTTATAAACAACGGTACGCAGAGAGATATGTTGTATTACTGTTTAATGTAAGAAACATCTTCCAAAGAAAATAGTCCCGCTATCGGTTCCTTTCTTTGGGTTGTCATGCCAACCATGATCATGAAACCTCACCTCCGATCAATGCAGGAGAAAAATATTGAGGATTTAGTTCGGGGAAAGTTCCGGAATTCTATGGTATTAATGAACCAAAAAATTTCACTTCCGTCGTTGCCGACCAATGTGATACTTTAAGATTGCTAGCTTTCGGCTTCACCCAGTCTGAGGTACTAACTCGGATGACCCGGCAGTAACAATCACAGAGGTGCTCCCTTTACCGCCTAGCCGAACAATTGGGAACGTAGGGGTAAGCACAGGAGCCAGGCAACCCAGCTTGGCCAAAATCTTAAGTGAAATTGATGCATATTTATGGCTTTATAACGATGATTGCGGGAGGCAGCCCTCGTATATTAAATACAAATGCCGATGATATGTTTATTTTGACTCCGTTGCGACCGTTTATCAGTTGAAAGTGGCCCATCGTCGGCTTCTACCCCTTTGTAGATACTACGCAGGGTGTTTCCTCAATAACAAGACAACCCTTAGCCGACGTCTCGGTGCCCGAAGGCGGTTGTGTTAGCAGGAACGAGGCAATCAGATATGTGGGCTTTATAACTTTCGCTTAGTCATAGGAGCTTTAAACTGGGGAAGCTAGCTATGAGCCCCCGGTTAGTGTTCGGCGACATCCGAGGTCAAGCCGTAAACACTTCGGCCGATGTTATGAACGGCTCGTCATTTAACATAGTCATCGGATCGCTGACGAGTTTACGCTTATTGTGACAGTCAATTTTCGGCTTTCTCCACTGAGGTGCTTAACCATGCGAGCTGGAAGCGCAATCGCAGTGGTTCCCCCTTTGCACACCTAGCCGAACAAAGCGGAATGTAGGCGGCAAGCGCAGGAGCCGGGCAACCCAACTATTGACCGAAGACACAATTTGAAACCGATGCATATATAGCAATATCCAAGAATGTTTTTGCTGAATCTCTAAAGGTGTTCGGCATTGCTCTGCGATACTTATGTTGGAAACACACAAATTGTTAAAAAGTGCCATAGGCTTGGAAGACCAAAAAACCTCAGAAAAACTTGACGTCCGAACTAGATCAAGTGTTCGGTGCCAATCCAAAAAATTGGTCTTAGAGAAAAAACAGTGCTTCTGTCGTGCTTTAACATGACGCATCCTATCTCAAGACTTCAAGAGGTTCAGCCTTCGGCTTCAACCTCCCTATCCCGAAGGCGGGGGGGGGGGGGTTTCTCGTTAGGCTTGTTTAGCAAACTAAAACTCGAGCGGCTTGAGAGAGAAATCAGGCTACCCGGCTATTGACCACACACTCGCGTCAAAAAAGGAGTGATAAAAAAAGACTTTGCAGCGACTGAGAAGAAAAATTTATTGTCAAACGGCTCATGCAAATTTAAGAGCCCCCAAGTGACTTGGGTAAAAGAATTTTATGTATAATGATTGTATGTACCGAAGTACTTATGTCATATCTGTGTTCACCCGAACTTTAAACGCGTCTTAACCGACTGTCGGCTTCTCCCTCTTCGGTCAAGGGCCGAAAAGTGTTATGTACTCCACCTGTCGAGAATATCGACGGTGTTTCCGATAACCAGGCAATCAGGCCATAAGGCTGTAACAGACAAAGCGCGCTCAGGGAACTTATGCTATATTACTACCGAGGTGTAAGAAGCATCTTCGAAGAAAATAGTACCCCCACTGATACCTTTCTTTGGTGCTCATTGTTACTATGAGACTTGTGCAATAGATTTTTTGTACTCATGAGTTCCGTTGTGTGCCGACCATAATTGAAAACAATAAGAGCGCTAGCTTTCGGCTTCACCCAGTCTGAGGTCCGGCTCGGATGACCCGATCGTGACAATCGCAGAGGTGCTCCCTTTACTCCCTAGCCGAACAATCGGGAACGTAGGGGTAAACACAGGAGCGAGGCAACCCAGCTTGCAGAACACTTAAGTCAACATGGTGCATATTGTGGCGCAATACACGAACAAGGAACGAAGCCATACAAGTATAATCATAAGCAAGAGGAAAGGCTTCATAGAGGAAGCCCCCAAGTAAACAGGGTATTTGAATTTGTGTGTCACAAGCAAAGTTTTGACAAGGATGTTTTTCACAAACAACTTTTTGCCAACAAAGGTATAATGCTTGGTCGAACCGAACAAAATTTAAAACTGAAAGTTTTTTAGCATGAAAGCGACTTAGTTGGTTAGTGTGCTCGGTGTTGATGACGAGGTTCGAACTTACGGCGGGGCGAAGACATATTCCTCGGCCTGGCCGAGGTCCCAGCCCCCAAGTCGGTCCCGAGGGGCCCGAGCAAAGAGCTCGGCTTGATGAAGTAACATCACAACACTACGTATGTAGCTTAGGCATAGCCTCCGGTCCAGCCGAGGAGGTAGAGTAGGTCGACAGGGTGACACAGAAGCCTCCGGAATAGGCCGATAAAGTGATGGCAAAGGCCCCGGTCCAGCTGAAGCGTGATGGTAACGCCGGTACGTCGAGGTGGCCGCATGACGCAACCGAAGTCGTTAACCTGCGCACATAGAATAGTGCAAGCAAGAAACAATAATAATGGAAAGAAAAGAAAAAATGCATTATTAATTTATGCGAAGTGAATAATCTGGTGAATATGGCCTTATCGCCGAGGTCGGCTCGATGGCATGATGACATTGTGGCGCGGCGATGTTGACATAGGTCCGCCAGTCGGGCTGACGCCGTGCACAAGTATCGGTAGAATATCTCTGCAAAAATAATGCAACACAAAACAATAGAAAATATTCTGTGTGCAATATTTTGTGAGCTAACCGAATAGTTAGGAAAAATAAAACCTGTTCGACGGTGATGATGGGGCTGAATCGAATTACTAAAATTCGCTGACGAAAATCGAGGTACCGTCCTGATGTGTGTTCGGAGGTCCTCATCTCCATGTGGTCGCTCGGGACGTGCTGCCGCCGCCTCATGTATGCGTTGCTGCGCGTGCGCCCCTGAGAAGTCGATCAAGCCGGAGCTTGCTAGCTTGCGCGGGGATCGTCTCCTCATGTGGCTTTATGTCCGGATGCGGCCACCGCTTCGATGGACCAAATTTTAGATCGGTCGCTAAAGGTCTACACAGAAAAAATTATGCAAACCAACAGAACAATATCTAGTGCGTATTTAATATATACTACGTTGGTAACTGGAAAAATAGAACCTGATATTTCTGATTGGGTAGCGATGACCATAGCAGACCAAAGCGAATAAGAGGAAGCGGTCCGTACAGACTAGTATCCACCAGTATTAAAGATATACTAATCCTTTAAGTGGAGTAGTAGTACTTAGATTACTAGAATCCACGTACCAAATCTAAGATACAATGCTGCAAAACTAGTAATCAATTAGGTGGTTAGTAGTAGTTTGCGTCCATGCACTTGTCAAAGAACATTGCAGAGGGCCAGCGGCCAAGCAAGAGATGAATTAAAAAAGGAAGGAAAGAGAATCCCCCTGATGCGTGCTCCACAGAGATGAACTCTGATCGGACCACGTGCATTGCTCCATGTCTCATCTGGATCGCCGCTGGCTGGACTAATTTTCGTTCCTTTAACTTTTCCGCTGACTCACGCAGCAAACCCTCATCTCTGTGCCGCCGCCGCATGCGCATACTTCATCAAGAATTTCCATGGTGCGCTGGGTCTGACGTACTCATAATAGCCGCATAAGAGTCTGGATCTGGTGTACTACGAGGTGACAATACGGCCGCCGTCGTTAAATTTTTCTAGATCATGGATCCTGATATAACTACAAACAATATAGCATGTCATGAAAGCAATGACTTGCAAAAGAGACGATTTACATAGAACAGGTCTAATTGAAAAAATACCACCTGATTGTCCCATCAATCCGCGACGATCGCCCAGCAGGCTCTCAATGAAAGCACCAATGTCGGTTCAATATCCGGCGTATCTCGTAGTAGGGGTCCTAAGCTAGGCGTCTTGGAGCGATGGTAACATGGACACGGGGTTTTACCCAGCTTCGGGCTCTCTTGATGAGATAATACCCTACATGCTGCTTTTGATTGTATTCATATGGGTATAGTACAAAGTACATGTATCTACCACGAGATTGTAGTAATGAATATGAGATCGTCCATTGACTAGCCTGGCCTCGGTTTATATAAGACACCGGAGGCCTAGGGTTTAGGAGAGTCCTTGTCTTGGGCGCCAAGTCTCGTGGAGTCTTCCTTGTATGCGGCAGGGGTTGTCCGAACTGGCCCATGAGTATGCGGCCATGGGGTCCTCGGCCCAATCTAACTGATCGGGAGACGACGTGGTGAGTACCCCCTAGTCCAGGACACCGTCATACACGGACTGGGTCCGTAACTTGAGGATCATCCTCATAGCTGCCAAGAAAGCATATGTACTTGATGCACTGCTAGGTGAAGGACTTGTTTTCCCAGCCACTCAAGACGTTATGAACGCCTGGCAGTCGCGTAGTGATGATTACTCCCTGGTTCAGTGCGGCATGCTTTACAGCTTAGAACCGGGGCTCCAAAAGTGTTTTGAGCAGCACGGAGCATATGAGATGTTCCAAGAGCTGAAAATGGTTTTCCAAGCTCATGCCCGGGTCGAGAGATATGAAGTCTCCGACAAGTTCTACAGTTGTAAGATGGAGGAGAATAGTTCTGTCAGTGAGCACATACTCAAAATGTCTGGGTTGCACAACCGCTTGTCTCAGCTGGGAGTTAATCTCCCGGATGACGCGGTCGTTGACAGAATCCTTCAGTCGTTCCCACCTAGCTACAAGAGCTTCGTGATGAATTTCAATATGCAGGGGATGGAGAAAACCATTCCTGAGGTATATTCAATGCTGAAATCAGCGGAGGTGGAGATCAAAAAGGAACATCAAGTGTTGATGGTCAATAAAACCACTAGTTTCAAGAAAGGCAAGGGTAAGAAGAACTTCAAGAAGGACGGCAAGGGAGTTGCCGCGCCCGGTAAGCCAGGTGCCGAGAAGAAGCCAAAGCATGGACCCAAGCCTGAGACTGAGTGCTTTTATTGCAAGGGAAACAGTCACTGGAAGCGGAACTTCCCCAAGTACTTAGTGGATAAGAAGGTCGGCAATACCAAAGGTATATATGATATACATGTTATTGATGTGTACCTTACCAGCACTCGTAGTAGCTCCTGGGTATTTTATACCGGTGCGGTTGCTCATATTTGTAACTCAAAACAGGAGCTACGGAATAAGCGGAGACTGGCGAAGGACGAGGTGACGATGCGCGTCGGGAATGGTTCCAAGGTCGATGTGATCTCCGTCGGCACGCTACCTCTACATTTACCTACGGGATTAGTTTTAAACCTCAATAATTGTTATTTAGTGCCAGCTTTGAGCATGAACATTGTATCTGGATCTCGTTTAATGCGAGATGGCTACTCATTTAAATCTAAGAATAATGGTTGTTCTATTTATATGAGAGATATGTTTTATGGTCATGCCCCGCTGGTCAATGGTTTATTCTTATTGAATCTCGAACGTGATGTTACACATATTTATAGTGTGAATGCCAAAAGATGTAAGGTTGATAATGATAGTCCCACATACTTGTGGCACTGCCGCCTTGGTCACATTGCTGTCAAACGCATGAAGAAACTCCATGCAGATGGACTTTTGGAGTCTCTTGATTATGAATCATTTGACACGTGCAAACCATGCCTCATGGGAAAAATGACCAAGACTCCATTCTCCGGAACAATGGAGCGAGCAACCAACTTATTGGAAATCATACATACTGATGTGTGTGGTCCAATAAGCGTTGAGGCTCGCGGTGGTTATCGTTATGTTCTCACCCTCACTGATGACTTCAATAGATATGGGTATTTCTACTTAATGAAACACAATTCTGAGACCTTTGAAAAGTTCAAGGAATTTCAGAGTGAGGTTGAGAATCAACGTGACAGGAAAATAAAGTTCTTACGATCAGATCGTGGAGGGGAATATTTGAGTCACGAATTTGGCACAGACTTAAGGAAATGTGGAATTGTTTCACAACTCACGCCACCTGGAACACCTCAGCGTAATGGTGTGTTCGAACATCGTAATCGAACTCTATTGGATATGGTGCGATCTATGATGTCTCTTACCGATCTACCGCTATCATTTTGGGGTTATGCTATAGAGACTGCCGCATTCACTTTAAATAGGGCCTGTCAAAATCCGTTGAGACGACACCGTATGAATTGTGGTTTGGGAAGAAACCTAAGCTGTCGTTTCTGAAAGTTTGGGTATGCGATGCTTATGTTGAGAAACTTCAACCTGAAAGGCTCGAACCCAAATCAGAAAAATGCGTCTTCATAGGATACCCTAAGGAAACTATTGGGTATACCTTCTACCTCATATCCGAAGGCAAGATCTCTGTTGCCAAGAATGGATCCTTTCGAGAGAAAGAGTTTCTCTCAAAAGAAGTAAGTGGGAGGAAAGTAGAACTTGATGAGGTATTGCCTCTTGAACCAGAGAGTAGCGCAGCTCAAGAAAATGTTTCTGTGTTGCATGCACCGACTAGAGAGGAAGTTAATGATGATGATCATGAAACTTCAGATCAAGTTGCTACTGAACGTAGGTCCACAAGGACACGTTCCGCGCCAGAGTGGTATGGCAACCCTGTCCTGGAAATCATGTTGTTAGAAAATGGTGAACCTTCGAACTATGAAGAAGCGATGGCGGGCCCGGATTCTAACAAATGGCTTGAAGCCATGAAATCCGAGATAGGATCCATGTATGAAAACGAAGTATGGACTTTGACTAACTTGCCCGATGATCGGCGAGCCATAGAAAATAAATGGATCTTTAAGAAGAAGACAGACGCGGATGGTAATGTGACCATCTATAAGGCTCGACTTGTCGCTAAGGGTTATCGACAAGTTCAAGGGGTTGACTACGATGAGACCTTCTCACCCGTAGCAAAACTGAAGTCTATCCAAATCATGTTAGCAATTGCCGCATTCTACGATTATGAAATATGGCAAATGGACGTCAAAATGGCATTCCTTAATGGTTTCCTTAAGGAAGAATTGTATATGAGGCAGCCGGAAGGTTTTGTCGATCCTAAGAATGCTGACAAGGTATGCAAGCTCCAGCGCTCAATCTATGGGCTGGTGCAAGCATCTCGGAGTTGGAACATTCGTTTTGATGAGATGATCAAAGCGTTTGGGTTTACACAGACTTACGGAGAAGCCTGTGTTTACAAGAAAGTGAGTGGGAGCTCTGTAGCATTTCTCATATTATATGAGGATGACATACTATTGATGGGAAATGATATAGAATTCTTGGAAAGCATAAAGGCCTACTTGAATAAGTGTTTTTCAATGAAGGACCTTGGAGAAGCTGCTTACATATTAGGCATCAAGATCTATAGAGATAGATCGAGATGCCTCATTGGTCTTTCACAAAGCACATACCTTGACAAGATATTGAAGAAGTTCAATATGGATCAGTCCAAGAGGGGGTTCTTGCCTGTATTGCAAGGTGTCAGATTGAGCACGGCTCAATGCCCGACCACGGCAGAAGATAGAGAAAAGATGAGTGTCACCCCCTATGCCTCGGCCATAGGGTCTATTATGTATGCCATGATGTGTACCAGACCTGATGTGAACCTCGCCGTAAGTTTTGTAGGAAGGTACCAAAGTAATCCCGGCATGGAACACTGGACAGCGGTCAAGAACATCCTGAAGTACCTGAAAAGGACTAAGGATATGTTTCTCGTTTATGCAGGTGACGAAGAGCTCGTCGTAAAGGGTTACGTCGATGCTAGCTTCGACACAGATCTGGATGACTCCAAGTAACAAACCGGATACGTGTATATTTTGAATGAGGGGGCAGTCAACTGGTGCAGTTGCAAGCAAAGCGTCGTGGCAGGATCTACATGCGAAGCGGAGTACATGGCAGCCTCGGAGGCAGCACATGAAGCAATCTGGATGAAGGAGTTCATTACCGACCTAGGAGTTATTCCCAATGCGTCGGGCCCGATGACTCTCTTCTGTGACAACACTAGAGCTATTGCCCTGGCCAAGGAGCCCGGGTTTCACAAGAAGACCAGGAATATCAAGCGTCGCTTCAACTCCATTCGTGAAAATGTTCAAGATGGAGACATAGATATTTGTAAAGTGCATACGGACCTGAATGTCGCAGATCCGTTGACTAAACCTCTTCCACGAGCAAAACATGATCAACACCAGAACTCTATGGGTGTTTGATTCATCACAATGTAACTAGATTATTGACTCTAGTGCAAGTGGGAGACTGTTGGAAATATGCCCTAGAGGCAATAATAAAATGGTTATTATTATATTTCCTTGTTCATGATAATTGTCTATTGTTCATGCTATAATTGTGTTATCCGGAAATCGTAATTCATGTGTGAATACATAGACCACAACATGTCCCTAGTGAGCCTCTAGTTGACTAGCTCGTTGATCAATAGATGGTTACGGTTTCCTGACCATGGACATTGGATGTCATTGATAACGGGATCACATCATTAGGAGAATGATGTGATGGACAAGACCCAATCCTAAGCATACCACAAGATCGTGTAGTTCGTCTGCTAAAGCTTTTCTTATGTCAAGTATCATTTCCTTAGACCATGAGATTGTGCAACTCCCGGATACCGTAGGAATGCTTTGGGTGTGCCAAACATCACAACGTAACTGGGTGGCTATAAAGGTGCACTACAGGTATCTCCGAAAGTGTCTGTTGGGTTGGCACGAATCGAGACTGGGATTTGTCACTCCGTGTGACGGAGAGGTATCTCTGGGCCCACTCGGTAGGGCATCATCATAATGAGCTCAATGTGACCAAGGAGTTGATCACGGGATGATGTGTTATGAACGAGTAAAGAGACTTGTCGGTAACGAGATTGAATAAGGTATTGGGATACCGACGATCGAATCTCGGGCAAGTATCATACCGGTAGACAAAGGGAATTGTGTACGGGATTGATTGAATCCCCGACATCGTGGTTCATCCGATGAGATCATCATGGAGCATGTGGGAGCCAACATGGTTATCCAGATCCCGCTGTTGGTTATTGGCCGGAGAGATGTCTCAGTCATGTCTGCATGCCTCCCGAACCCGTAGGGTCTACACACTTAAGGTTTGATGACGCTAGGGTTATAGGGAAAGTTTTGTACGTGGTTACCGAATGTTGTTCGGAGTCCCGGATAAGATCCTGGACGTCACGAGGAGTTCCGGAATGGTCCGGAGGTGAAGATTTATATATGGGAAGTCATCATACGGTCACCGGAAGTATTCGGGGGTTTGCCGGTATTGTACCGGGACCACCGGGAGGGTCCACCTGCCCCGGAGGGCCCTATGGGCTGTATGTGGAAGGGAACCAGCCCCTAAGTTGGCTTGGCGCCATCCCCCCCTAGGGCCCATGCGCCTAGGGTTGGGGGGAACCCTAAAGGGGGCGCCCCCCTTAGCTTTGGGGGCAAGCCCCCTCCCCTTGGCCGCCGCCCCCCCTCTAGATCTCATCTAGAGGGGCCGGCCCCCTTTCCCCTTCGCCCTATAAATAGAGGGGTGGAGGGAGGGCAGCCACACCACATCCAAGGCGCAGCCCTCCCCCTCTCCAACACCTCCTCCTCCTTCCGCGGTGCTTGGCGAAGCCCTGCCGGAGTACCACGCTGCTCCAACACCACCACGCCATCGTGCTGCTGCTGGAGTTGTCTTCCCCAACTTCTCCCTCCTCCTTGCTGGATCAAGGTGCGGGAGACGTCACCGGGCTGCACGTGTGTTGAACGCGGAGGCGCCGTTGTTCGGCGCTTAGATCGGAATCAACCGCGATCTGAATCGCTACGAGTACGACTCCTTCATCCGCGTTCTAGTAACACTTCCGCATCGCCATCTTCAAGGGTATGAAGATGCACTCCCCTCTCTCTCGTTGCTAGTTTCTCCATAGATTGATCTTGGTGATGCGTGAAAATTTTAATTTCTGCAACGATCCCCAACACTGAGAGGCTATGGTGTTGATGTAGAAGCCCTCCGTGATCGAATCCCCCTCCGGCAGATCACCGGAAAAGGCCCCAAGATGGGATCTCATGGGTACAGAAGGTTGCGGCGGTGGAAAAGTGGTTTCGTGGCTCCCCTAGATGTTTTCAGTGTATAAGAGTATATATAGGCGAAAGAAGTAGGTCGGTGGAGCTACGAGGGGCCCACGAGGGTGGGGGGCGCGCCCTCCTACCTCGTGGCCGCCTCGTTGCTTCCTTCACGTCTACTCTAAGTCTCCTGGATTGCGTTTGTTCCAAAAAAGATTCTCGCGAAGGTTTCGTTCCGTTTGGATTCCGTTTGATATTCCTTTCCTGTGAAACACTGAAATTGGCAAAAATACAGCAATTTACACTGGGCCTTCGGTTAATAGGTTAGTCCAAAAAATAATATAAAAAGGTATATTAAAGCCCATTAAACATCCAAAACAGATAATATAATAGCATGGAACAATAAAAAATTATAGATACGTTGGAGACGTATCAAGCATCCCCAAGCTTAATTCCTGCTCGTCCTCGAGTAGGTAAATGATAAAAACAGAATTTTTGATGTGGAATGCAACCTAACATAATTATCAATGTAATTTTCTTTATTGTGGCATGAACGTTCAGATCCGAAAGATTCAAGACAAAAGTTTAATATTGACATAAAAATAATAATACTTCAAGCATACTAACTAAGCAATTATGTCTTATCAAAATAACATAGCCAAAGAAAGCTCATCCCTACAAAATCATATAGTTTGGCCATGCTTCATTTTCGTCACACAAAAATGCTCTCATCATGCACAACCCCGATGACAAGCCAAGCAATTGGTTCATGCTTTAGTATTTTCAAACTTTTTCAACTTTCACGCAATACATGAGCGTGAGCCATGGACATAGCACTATGGGTGGAATAGAATATAATGACGGGGGTTGTGTGGAGAAGACAAAAAGGAGAAAGTCTCACATTGACGCGGCTAATCAACGGGTTATGGAGATGCCCATCAATTGATGTGAATGCGAGGAGTAGGGATTGCCATGCAACAGATACACTAGAGCTATAAATGTATGAAAGTTCAACAAAAGAAATGAAGTGGGTGTGCATCCAACTTGCTTGCTCACGAAGACCTAGGGCATTTGAGGAAGCCCATTTTTGGAGTATACAAGCCAAGTTATATAATGAAAAATTCCCACTAGTATATGAAAGTGACAAAATAAGAGACTCTCTATCATGAAGATCATGGTGCTACTTTGAAGCACAAGTGTGGAAAAAGGATAGTAGCATTGTCCCTTTTATCTTTTTTTGGCCTTTTTTTCCGGGACAATGCTCTAATAATGATCATCATCACACTTCTATTTATTTACAACTCGATACTAGAACAAAGAATGACTCTATATGAATGCCCCCGGCGGTGTACCGAGATGGGCAATGAATCAAGAGTGACATGAATGAAAAATTATGCATGGTGGCTTTGCCAGAAATACAATGTCAACTACATGATCATGCAAGGCAATATGACAATGATGAAGGGTGTCATGATAAACGGAACGGTGGAAAGTTGCATGGCAATATATGTCAGAATGGCTATGGAAATGCCATAATAGGTAGGTATGGTGGCTGTCTTGAGGAAGATATAAGGAGGTTTATGTGTGATAGAGCGTATCATATCATGAGGGTTGGATGCACCGGCGAAGTTTCCACCAACTCTGAAGGTGAGAAAGGGCAATGCACGGTACCGAAGAGGCTAGCAATGATGGAAGGGTGAGAGTGCGTATAATCCATGGACTCAACATTAGTCATAAAGAGCTCACATACTTATTGCAAAAATCTGCAAGTCATCAAAACCAAGCACTACGCGCATGCTCCTAGGGGGATACATTGGTAGGAAAAGACCATCGCTCGTCCCCGACCGCCACTCATAAGGAAAGCAATCAAAGAACAACGTTTACCATACGTGCATGCTACGGGACTTGCAAACCTCAACATAAGTATTTCTCAATTCCATAATTACTCAACTAGCACGACTCTAATATTACCATCTTCATATCTCAGAACAATCATCAAGTATCAAACTTCTCATAGTATTCAATGCACTTTATATGGAAGTTTTTATTATACCCATCTTGGATGCCTATCATATTAGGACTAATTTTATAACCAAAGCAAATTACCATGCTTTTCTAAAAGAATATCAAAGTAATATAAGTGAAGCATGAGAGATCAATTATTTCTATAAAATAAAACCACCACCATGCTCTAAAAAGATATAAGTGAAGCACTAGAGCAAAATTATCTAGCTCAAAAGATACAAGTGAAGCACATAGAGTATTCTAATAAATTCCGATTCATGTGTGTCTCTCCAAAAGGTGTGTACAGAAAGGATGATGTGGTAAACTAAAAAGCAAAGACTCAAATCATACAATACGCTCCAAGCAAAACACATATGATGTGGTGAATAAAAATATAGCCTCAAGTAAAGTTACCGATGGATGAAGACGAAAGAGGGGATGCCTTCCGGGGCATCCCCAAGCTTAGGCTTTTGGTTGTCCTTGAATTTTACCTTGGGGTGCCTTGGGCATCCCCAAGCTTAGGCTCTTGCCACTCCTTGTTCCGAAATCCATCAAATCTTTACCCAAAAACTTGAAAACTTCACAACACAAAACACAACAGAAAATGTCATGAGCTCCGTTAGTATAAGAAAACAAACCACAACTTTAAGGTACTGTAATGAACTCATTATTTATTTATATTGGTGTTAAACCTACTGTATTCCAACTTCTCTATGGTTCATACCCCCCGATACTAGCCATAGATTCATCAAAATAAGCAAAGAACACATGAAAAACAGAATCTGTCAAAAACAGAACAGTCTGTAGAAATCTGATTTGTTAGAATACTTCTGGAATTCCAAAAATTCTGAAAAACTAGGACAACCTGTATAATTTGTATATTGGTCTACTACAAGAAGAATTGATATTTTATCACGTTCTGGTGAATTTTAACAATTATTTTCGTGAGCGTAATGTTTCTGTCTTTTTCAGCAAGATCAAACAACTATCACCCAAGAAGATCCTAGTGGTTCTACTTGGCACAAACACTAATTAAAACATAAAAACACATCTAAAAAGAGGCTAGATGAATTATTTATTACTAAACAGAAACAAAAAACAAGAAACAAAAATAAAATTGGGTTGCCTCCCAACAAGCGCTATCGTTTAATGCCCCTAGCTAGGCATAAAAACAAGAATAGATCTAGGTATTGCCATAATAATGATAGGGCAAATCGCGAAAACTCATCTCATATTCCCTATGTTCAGCAGCAAGTTTTCTTTGTGGCAAGCAAAAGTAATCAAAAGGGCTAAATTTAATGGGACAGAAGTCCCCAAGATCAAGCTCGGGAGGTATTGGTTCCTCCTTTGGCCCCTCAAATTGCACGAACAGTTCATCATTATAAGAATTCTTTTGGAAAAAACTCATGAGACTTTGTTCAAGAGAAAAACCTAGCCCGTTGTTCTGAATAGCAAAATTACCATTAAGCTCAGAAATTCTATTAATTAGAACATTGGTAGGGATCTTCTTCCTAAGGTTTTCATTATAAGCAACATGATCTAAAGATTGCAAACGCATTATATCTTCCTGATTCAAAAGGATAGCCTCTATGGGTGGACGGCCAGTATCCACCCTATAATGCGCAAAAATTTCCTTCGCCTCTTTCATAATAAATCTGAACTCATGTGCCAAAAAGATAGTAGCTGCACGCTTAACAGAAGAATGTTCAATATTGGAATATTCTAGGAAAATCCTTTGTATGCAAGGATGCATATGCATAAATTGTCTTTCAAGTTCAACTATGAGCAAAGATATAGCATCTGCAAGACTACTAGTTCTATGAAGAATAGACCCTCCCATAGTGGGCAAGGCGCCGGCACAAGTAAAGAAATCTTGAGTAACTCATTTTCTAATAATATTACCACTACCGATCCGAAACTTTTTAGTTTGTAGAATAGTAGATTCTTCATGAGATTATCAAAAGCATCAAAGTTTCCCCCATTGTTACTATTATCCTTTTCAACGATAACTTCCCCAGTTTCAGACATGATGGCAACAAACCGCACTAAGAACGGACAAGAAGCAGGCGGAAAGAAACGAACAAAAAAGGGCGAATAAAACGGCAAGGGTGAAGTGGGGGAGAGGAAAACGAGAGGCAAATGGCAAATAATGTAATGCGAGGGAGAAGAGTTTGTGATGGGTACTTGGTATGTCTTGACTTGTGCGTAGATCTCCCCGGCAACGGCGCCAGAAATCCTTCTTGCTACCTCTTGAGCATGCGTTGGTTTTCCCTTGAAGAGGAACGGGTGATGTAGCAAAGTAGCGTAAGTATTTCCCTCAGTTTTTGAGAACCAAGGTATCAATCCAGTAGGAGACTACACGCAAATCGCCTAGTACCTGCACAAACAATGAAGAACCTTGCAACCAACGTGATAAAGGGCTTGTCAATCCCTTCATGGCCACTTGCAAAAGTGAGATCTGATAAAGATAATAAGATAAATATTTTTGGTATTTTTGTTGTATAGATTGGAAAATAAAGATTGCAAAATAGTAAACTAGAATTATAGATCGGAAACTTATATGATGTAAAGTAGACCCAGGGGCCATAGGTTTCACTAGTATCTTCTCTCAAGATAGTATATATATTACGGTGGGTGAACAAATTACTGCCGAGCAATTGATAGAAAAGCGCATAGTTATGAGAATATCTAGGCATGATCATGAACATAGGAATCACGTCCGTGACAAGTAGACCGAAATGATTCTGCATCTACTACTATTACTCCACACATCGACCGCTATCCAGCATGCATCTAGAGTATTAAGTTCATAAGAACAGAGTAATGCATTAGGCAAGATGACATGATGTAGAGGGATAAACTCAAGCAATATGATATAAACCCCATATTTTTATCCTCGATGGCAACAATACAATACGTGTCGTTTCCCTTTCTGTCACTGGGATCGAGCACCGCAGGATTGAACCTAAAGCTAAGCACTTCTCCCATTGCAAGAAAGATCAATCTAGTAGGCCAAACTAAACCGATAATTCGAAGAGACTTGCAAAGATATTAAATCATGCATATAAGAATTCAGAGAAGAATCAAATATTGTTCATAGATAATCTCGATCATAAACCCACAATTCATCGGATCTCAACAAACACACCGCAAAAAAGAATTACATTGAATAGATCTCCAAGAAGATCGAGGAGAACTTTGTATTGAGATCCAAAGAGAGAGAAGAAGCCATCTAGCTAAAACTATGGACCCGAAGGTCTGTGGTAAACTACTCACACATCATCGGAGAGGCTATGGTATTGATGTCGAAGCCCTCCATGATCGAATCCCCCACCGGCAGATCACCGAAAAAGGCCCCAAGATGGGATCTCATGGGCACAGGAGGTTGCGGTGGTGGAAAAGTGGTTTCGTGGCTCCCCTGGATGTTTTCAGGGTATAAGAGTATATATAGGCGAAAGAAGTAGGTAGGTCAGTGGAGCTACGAGGGGCCCACGAGGGTGGGGGCGCGCCTACCCCCTGGGCGCGCCCTCCTGCCTCATGGCCGCCTCGTTGCTTCGTTGACGTCCACTCCAAGTCTCCTGGATTGCGTTTGTTCCAAAAAAAATCCTCGCAAAGGTTTCGTTCCGTTTGGATTCTGTTTGATATTCCTTTTCTGCGAAACACTAAAATAGGCAAAAAAACATTAATTTGCACTGGGCCTTCGGTTAATAGGTTAGTCCAAAAATAATATAAAAGGTATACTAAAGCCCATTAAACATCCAGAACAGATAATATAATAGCATGGAACAATAAAAAATTATAGATACGTTGGAGACGTATCAAGTGCCGCCGGGGCTAGGATCGTGACGGTGATCTACATCAACAACCTTGCTACCGTCAACAACAACTTTCTCCTCTATGCAGTGGTGTAACACCTCTTCTCCCCGCTGTAATCTCTACGTAAACATGGTGCTCAACTCCATATATTATTTCCCAATGATCTATGGTTATCATATGATGTTTGAGTAGATCTGTTTTGTCCTATGGTTAATCATGATCTTGGTTGGTATGATTGTATATTTTATTTATGGTGTTGTCCTATGGTGCCCTCCGTTCTCACGCAAACAAGAGGGGCCCCGCTGTAGGGTGTTGCAATATGTTCATGGTTCGCTTATGGTGGGTTGCGAGAGTGACAAAAACTTATACCCGAGTAACTGGGCTATGACATATGGGAGTAAAGAGGACTTGATACTTAATGCTATGGTTGGGTTTCACGACCTTAATGATCTTTAGTAGTTGCCGATGCTTGCTAGGGGTCCAACCATAAGTGCATACAATCCAAGTAGAGAAAGTGTGTTAGCTTATGCCTCTCCCTCATATAAAATTATAAGAATGATTACCGGTACTTGTTATCGATTGCCTAGGGACAAATAACTTTCTTGTTGACAAAAGCTCTCTACTAACACTTACTTAGCCATGCCTTTATCTAAACAGCCCCTAGATTTTATTTACGTGCTCTTTATTATTTTGCAAACCTATCCTATCACACCTACAAAGTACTTCTAGTTTCATACTTGTTCTAGGTAAAGCGAACGTCAACCGTGCATAGAATTGTATCGGTGGTCGATAGAACTTGAGGTAATATTTGTTCTACCTTTAGCTCCTCTTTGGGTTCGACACTCTTATTTATCGAAAAAGGCTACAAACGATCCCCTATACTTGTGGGTTATCAAGACCTTTTTCTGGCGCCGTTGCCGGGGAGCAATAGTGTGGGGTGAATATTCTCGTGTGTGCTTGTTTGCTTTATCACTAAGTAGTTTTTATTTTCTGTTCTAAGTTGTTCTCTATCTTTAGCTATGGATATGGAACATGAAACACCAAAAAAATTAGTTGTACTTGCTACTCATGGAGATGGGGAACCTCCTAAAACCCTCGATGCTCGTTATGTAAAATATATTATGCACTACTTTGATAATCCTAAGAAAACCCCATTCAACTATATAATGGGAGTAACGTTGGGTCAACGTGAATACTTTAGGGATTATCGGTTGACACAAAAAGGGAAACTTTTATGGGATCAAATTTATATATTGCATTGGTATGCTTGGAATTTATGCTTGAGATATGATTATACTTGTTGCTCTAGGATGGACGCTCCACATCTTTCCTTTTCATGTGTATTTAATGTTAATGAAACCTTGGCTTCTTAAGCTAATGGTATATATGATTATTATGATGTGGAACGAATAGAAGAATTTGTTGCTTTTAAGGTTGCTTATGAAATTGAATCTTTGTTTGAAAAGTATGAAGCTTTTGATGATGATGTTTATAGACCTGAAATTTTTTCCATCCTTAAATATTGATATGATAATTATAATATAATTTCGATATTGATGAATTTATTGAGAAAATCTCCGCTGTCCGAGAAGAGACTAATATTTTGCAGGAGTCTATGGAAGAAGAAATTGATGAAACTGTGAGCTCATTGGATAAAAAGATGATGAGGAGAGCGAAGAACAAGCAGAGGAAGAGCGGATTGATCACCCGTGCCCACCTTCTAATGAGAGTAACTCTTCAACTCATACATTGTTCAATGTTCCTTCGTTCTTACCGAAGGATGAATGCCATGATAATTGCTATGACCCCATTGATTCATTTGAAATATCCCTTTTTGATGATGCTTGCTATGCTTGTGGCCAAGATGCCAATATGAGTTATGCTTATGGAGATGATCTTGCTATAGTTCCTTATGTTAAGAATCAAATTGCTGATATTGCACCCACACATGATAGTCCTATTATCTTTTTTAATTCTCCAAACTACACTATATCGGAGAAGTTTGCTCTTGTTAAGGATTATATTGATGGGTTGCCTTTTACCGTTGCACATGATGATTTTGATGAATATAATATGCATGTGCTTGCTGCTCCTACATGCAATTATTATGAGAGAGGAACTACATCTCCGCCTCTTTATGTTACCAACACGATAAAATTGCAAGAAATTGCTTATGCTATGTATTGGTCCTTACTTGATGTGCATGAATTGTTCTTGTATGACATGCCGATGCATAGGAAGAGAGTTAGACTTCGTCATTGCGTGATATATGTTGCTTTGTGCTCACTACTAAATTCCAAATCATTGTTAATTAAAATTGGCTTTGATATACCTTCGGATCCGGGTAGATTCATTACTTGAGCACTTTATGCCTAGCTTAATGGCTTTAAAGAAAGCGCTGCCAGGGAGACAACCCGGAAGTTTTAG
Source organism: Triticum aestivum (assembly GCF_018294505.1). NCBI lineage: Eukaryota > Viridiplantae > Streptophyta > Magnoliopsida > Poales > Poaceae > Triticum > Triticum aestivum. The sequence continues at coordinate 404,718,110 of NC_057796.1, read as the reverse complement.
AGAGTCATTTATTTATGTTGAGTGCTTTTATAAAGTTAAAAAAAATATATAGAGGGTAACTTAAAACTTCACAAAAAGAAAAGTGAATGTGAGATAGACGAGCACCGTGGAAGCGGGAGCATGCCTTGAACTTTGTTCATGCCCATGGAAACTTTGTGAATCTTAATTACAGAAACTTCTCAACAAAAATAATTATCCCCTTGTACAATTACATTGTATTATAAAAATAATGTGCCAAGGTTTGCCTTTAGGATTTTTAAATCGCTTGTTGGTTTGTGCGGTGCAAAACAGAAACTTTGGCTGTAGTGCTCGATTTTACATTTTTTACTGCAACGTCAAACGGTTCTGAAACATTTTGCACTGTCTTGCTATACAAAATTTTTATTTTTCCTAATTTTTTCAGAATTGTTTGAGTTACACAAGTATGGTGGATGTTCAAATCTTTATAGACTTCCCTGTTTTCACAGATTGTTGTTATAGCTTCATTTTTTGCGTATGTTTGAATTCTTGTTGAAGCCGCCTTGACTTGGGGCCATAGAATTGTGATAGCATACAGTGGTTAATGTTTGTTTATAATTATACAATAATGTTACAGCAGTACATGATGGGATTTCATTTCCATATTCACTAACCCCGCCATTAAAAGTTCGGTTAAGTTTTGTGTGGATGAAGTGTTCGAAGATCGAGGAGGTCTCGATGTGAGGAGAAGGAGGAGAGGCAAGAGCTCAAGCTTGGGGATGCCCAAGGCACCCCAAGTAAATATTCAAGGAGACTCAAGCGTCTAAGCTTGGGGATGCCCCGGAAGGCATCCCATCTTTTTTCAACAAGTATCGGTATGTTTTCGGATTCATTTCGTTCATGCGATATGTGCAAATCTTGGAGCGTCTTTTGCATTTAGTTTTCACTTTTCTTTTACGCACCATGCTGGTATGAGATAGTCCTTGGTTGATTTACGGAATGCTCATTGCACTTCACTTATATCTTTTGAGTGTGGCTTTATAGAATGCTTCATGTGCTTCACTTATATCATTTGAAGTTTGGATTGCCTGTTTCTCTTCACATAGAAAACCGTTGTTTGTAGAATGCTCTTTTGCTTCACTTATATTTATTAGAGCATGGTCTTTTTTAGAAATAATTAAACTCTCATGCTTCACTTATATCTATTTTGAGAGTCAACAGGAATTGGTCAATTGCATGGTTAGTCATAAAATCCTACATAAAACTTGTGGATCACTGAATATGATATGTTTGATTCCTGGCAATAGTTTTGCGATATAGAGATGATAATATGTGGGGGGTACTAGTAAATGGTTGTGTTTAGTAGGAATATTGGTGTTAAGGTTTGTGATTCCCGAAGCATGTACGTATAGTCTCTCGTTATGCTATGAAGTTGGAGCATGATTTATTATTGATTGTCTTCCTTATGAGTGGCGGTCGGGGACGAGCGATGGTCTTTTCCTACAAATCTATCCCCCTAGGGGCATGCGTAGTAGTACTTTGCTTTGAGGGCTAATAAACTTTTGCAATAAGTATATGAGTTCTTTATGACTAATGTGAGTCCATGGATTATACTCACTCTTAGCGTTTCGCAATTTGCTAGCCTCTACGGTACCGTGCATTGCCCTTTCTCACATCGAGAGTCGGTGCAAACTTCACCGGTGCATCCAAACCCCGTGATATGATACGCTCTATCACACATAAGCCTTATTATATCTTCCTCAAAACAGCCACCATACCTACCTATTATGGCTTTTCCATGGCCATTCCGAGATATATTGCCATGCAACTTCCACCGCTTCCGTTTGATGACTTGAGCATTCATTGTCATATTACTTTGCATGATCATATAGCTGACATAATAGTTGTGGATCAGCCACCGTGCATCATTTTTCATACATGTTACGCTAGATCATTGCACATCCTGGTACATTAACAGAGGCATTCATATAGAGTCATACTTTGTCATAGGTATCGAGTTGTAATTTTTATTTCTTTTGAGTTAGAAGTAAACACAAGTGTGATGATCATCATTATTCATTTTTAGAGCAGTGCCCCAGTGAGGAAAGGATGATGGAGATTATGATTCCCCCACAAGTCGGGATGAGACTCCGGACAATGTGAGAGAAAAAAAGAAAAAGAAAAAAAGGAAAAAGAAAAAGAAAGAAAAAAAGAAAAAGAAAAAGAAAGAAAAAAGAAAAAAAGAAGAAAAGAAAAAATAAACAAAGAGAGAAGGGGCATTGTTAGTATCCTTTACCACACTTGTGCTTCAAAGTAGCACCATGTTTTTCATATGGAGAGTCTCCTATGTTGTCACTTTCATATACTAGTGGGAGTTTTTCATTATAGGATTAGATGCACACCCACTTAGTTTTCATATTGAGCTTTCATACACTTATAGCTCTTAGTGCATCCGCTGCATGGCAGTCCCTACTCCTCGCATTGATATCAATTGATGGGCATCTTCATAGCCCGTTGGTTAGTCGCGTCGGTGTGAGACTTTCTACCTTTTTGTCTTCTTTATATTTACCCCTATCATTATACTCTATTCCACCCGTAGTACCATATCCATGGCTTGCGCTCATGTATTGCGTGAGAGTTGAAAAACCTGAAGCGCGTTAAAAAGTATGAACCAATTGCTCGGCTTGTCATCGGGGTTGTGCATGATAAATACTTTGTGTTAAGAAGACAGAGCATGACAAGACTATGTGATTTTGTAGGGATAGCTTTCTTTAGCATTGATATTTTGAAAGACATGATTGTTTGTTGGGATGCCAAGTATTGATGTCTTTATGTCAAATTATAGACTATTGCTTTGAATCACTTATGTCTTAATATTCATGCCATGATTAGATATATGATCAAGTTTATGCTAGGTAGCATTCCACATCAAAAATTATCTTTTTTTATCATTTACCTGCTCGAGGATGAGCAGGAATTAAGCTTAGGGATGCTGATATGTCTCCGTCCTATCTATAATTTTTGATTGTTTCATGCCAATATTACACCACTTTCACATACTTTTGGCAACTTTTCATATGATTTATTGGACTAACCTATTGATCCAGTGCCTAGTGCCAGTTCCTGTTTTCTGCATGTTTTTTGTATCGCAGAAAATCCATATCAAATGAAGTCCAAATGCAATACAATTTTACGGAGAATTATTTTGGAATATATGTGATTTTTGGGAGTTGGTCACCGCAAAGGGAGGCGCACACACCCCACAAGACACCAGGGCGCGCCAGAGGCCCCTGGCGCGTGGTGGTGGGTTGTGCCCTCCTCGAACGTCGGTTGGAGCTCTACTTCAGGCCCAAGGAAGCTTATATCCAAAAAAACCGTGTTAAAATCTCAGCACAATTGGAGTTACGGATCTCCCGGAATATAAGAAACAGTATTCGGCCAGATCAGGGGAACGCGAAACAGAAGAGAACAGAGAGGGAGATCCAATCTCGGAGAGGATCCCGCCCCTCCGGTGCCATGGAGACCATGGACCAGAGGGGGAACCATCCTCCCATCTAGGGGGGAGGCCAAGGAAGAATAATAAGGAGGGGGCTCTCTCCCCCTCTCTCCTGGTGGCGCCGGAGTGCCGCCGGGGCTAGGATCGTGACACCGATCTACATCAACAACCTTGCTACTGTCAACACCAACTTTCTCCCCCTCTATGCAGCGGTGTAACACCTCTTCTCCCCGCTGTAATCTCTACTTAAACATGGTGCTCAACTCCATATATTATTTCCCAATGATCTATGGTTATCCTATGATGTTTGAGTAGATCCGTTTTGTCCTATGGGTTAATCGTGATCTTGGTTGGTATGATTGTATATTTTATTTATGGTGCTGTCCTATGGTGCCCTCCGTTCTTGCGCAAACATGAGGAGGCCCCGCTGTAGGGTGTTGCAATATGTTCATGGTTCGCTTATGGTGGGTTGCGAGAGTTTATGGTGGGTTGCGAGAGTGACAGAAACTTAAACCCGAGTAATTGGGCTATGACGTATGGGAGTTAAGAGGACTTGATACTTAATACTATGATTGAGTTTCATGGCCTTAATGATCTTTAGTAGTTGCGGATGCTTGCTAGGGGTCCAATCATAAGTGCGTATAATCCAAGTAGAGAAAGTTTGTTAGCTTATGCCTCTCCCTCATATAAAATTACATGAATGATTATCGGTACTTTTTATCGATTGCCTAGGGACAAATAACTTTCTTGTTGACAAAAGCTCTCTACTAAAACTAACTTAGCCATGTCTTTATCTAAACAGCCCCTAGATTTTATCTATGTGCTCTTTATTATCTTGCAAACCTATCCTATCACACCTACAAAGTACTTATAGTTTCATACTTGTTCTAGGTAAAGCGAACGTCACTCGTGCGTAGAGTTGTATCGGTGGTCGATAGAACTTGAGGGAATATTTGTTCTACCTTTAGCTCCCAATTTGGTTACAGACGACCCCCTTTACCTTTTAAGGCCCATCGATATTTAAATTAAATATAAAATGTTCAAAATATTTTCATACCATTATATATATAATTTAATATCTGGAAACATTCTCCACCTATATATATATATAATTTAAATATTCACCGAAACCCGGTATTACCCGATAATACCCAGTATTACCCGATATTCACCGAAACCCTTCGGGTGACCCCGAAACGCTTCGGGAACCTCTCGAAACTATTCCTCATATTAATGAAACAATTCCACAGATATATTCTCATCACTCCTGTCACACTAACACTCAGCCATGATTACCTTAATCTTGTGACCCCGTAGGTTCAGTAAATCATAGACATGAACGAAACCCCTTTGTTTAATGACCGATAGCGGAACCATGGGCATCCATATCGGTCCCTATAATTGCATGAATGATATTCGAGTGAACCTTTGGTTATTATGTGATGTTCCCTTTGCTTCGCGATACTTTACAAACCCGGTGTGCGTCAGTATCCTCCTGAGTCATCACTATGCTCACAATATTGTTGCTCCCGTTACCGGGTTTGTTCTTCTTTCTAGTTGACGTGTTCCATTATCCCCGAGACATAGTCACCTGTGTCTGGTCATACGATGATGGATGACATCACACCAAGAGGGTCGTAAGAATATCTCTCCATCGTCAGAGGAGCAAATCCCACTCTCGAACTATCCGGTCACTTGTCAAACTTTCAAGTGAGCCTGAAAGTTGTCGTTATGATCACCTTGTTACAGATGACATTTGAGCAACTCCAAAGCCCACCATCTACTAGGAAGTGGCCGAGGAACTCTCATGGTCTGAGGAACTAAAAACATGCTAACACTACGTGTCATAACAGATGATTTCAGACGATATAATGACAAAGTATAACAGACAAGTATTGGGCCGATTCAATACGATTGTTCTTCTAACGTCATACCCTCAGTATTATTTTAGGACTATCATTACACTTAACGATATCCTAAGATCTAGAAAACATGATCACCGACAACACTTGAGCCAGTCTTAGAGGCAAGACCTGGAACCTATTGTTTACCGTTTATCATTTCACATGTGCATATGAGTTTTCCACTGAATCGCATATTCCAGGATCATAGCAGTTATAGCATGAAATATAAACTCTTAATTATGAATAATGGAAATAATAATAATACAATATTATTGCCTCTAGGGCATATTTCCAACACAACTAGCAATTATGCTTGCGTCAACCACAAATTTCCTATTAGGACCGTTCACATGTCAAGATATTTTATTCTATAATAAAGTGTATCCACTCAAAATGTTGAGTACACGATGTATCAACTGAAAATGTTTCCAGGCCAGTTTTTATCCTCCTTTCTAGTTTTATCTGTTTTCTTTGTTTTTTCCTTGTTCTGTCAGTATTTTTATTTTTATTTTAAATTATGTAATAAAATGAAAATATAAAATGTGTTTAACACTTTTTCATAACTTCTCTTTTTCCTTTTTTTATTTTTCTTATTTTCTTTCTCTTAAAATACATTTTGTTTCTTTATCCTTTTTGCTATTAATTTTCTATTTCTTCTTCTTTTTCTTTATTGTATTAAAAATGTACTTAGCATTTTTCAAAAAATATTGTCATTTTCCTTTAATTGTTCATTGTGTGTTTGAAAAAAGTTCACCAATTATTTAGAAAAGATATATTCAAAGTGTATTTAAAAAACTTAATCGTGTTTATAAAATATAAGAAAACTACAACGGATCATTTTTACTTGATATATATTAATGATATGCAACATATTACCGCCTCACTGTTCTAAATGAATGGTGGGAAATACATTCACCTTCAAATAAGTTGACCACCGTTTGCAATCTTCCCAATCTAATAGCATACTCATTGACTTGTAAGTTGCAATGTTTTTCCTGGTCCTTGCTTTATCTATACAAATCCAGTTGATGCCCAATATTACTTACATTAATACTTGGTTGCATCGATCACAAATTTCCTGGTGGGACACTTCACAGGCAATGCATTTTTATTACATAATAAAAGGTAGGGAAAGAACTATGTCTGCAAATGAACATATTCTTTTCAAAAAAAGAAAAATAATGCACAAAGTACCCCCTCCCCCAGACAAAACTTGATTTTGTGTGACAACTACTTTGCCTAGTGACGTGGCTTAGCACTGCGTCGGTTTTTTCCCCAAAGAGGAAGGGATGATGCAACACAGCTACGGTAAGTATTTCCCCTAGTTATGAAACCAAGGTTATCAATCCAATAGGAGAACCAAGCAACACTATGTAAACAGTACCTACACACAAAGAACAAATACTTACCCGACGCGTAAGAGAGGTTGTCAATCCCTCTATGGTAAAAAGATAGATAAAATTGTGGTAGATTGGATAAATAGATATTGCAAAAAAACGAAATAAAATAAGTAAATAAAAAGTGCAGCAAGGTATTTTTAGGGTTTTGGAAATATAGATCTGAAAACAATATAATAAAAGATAGACCCGGGGCTGTAGATTTCACTAGTGGCTTCTCTCAAGAAAATAATATATGGTGGGTAAACAAATTATTGTTGGGCAATTGATAGAAGAGCAAATAATTATGACGATATCCAAGGCGATGATCGTGTATATAGGCATCACGTCCAAAATTAGTGGACCGAAACAATTCTGCAGCTACTACTATTACTCCACACATCAACCGCTACCCAGTATGCATCTAGTGTATTAAGTTCATGGAGAAACAGAGTAATGCAATAAGAACGATGACATGATGTAGACAAGATCTATTCATGTAAGAATAGACCCCATCTTTTTATCCTTCATAGCAATGATAGATGTGTGCCTCCCTACCCCTTCTGTCATGAGGTAAGGACACTGCAAGATCAAACCCATCACAAAGCACATCTTCCCGTGGCAAGAAAATTCAATCTAGTTGGCCTAACTAAAGCAAAGATTCGGAAAAGAAATACGAGGCTATAACAATCATGCATACAAGAGATCGAAGAAGACTCAAATAATATTCATGGATAGATCTGATCATAAACTCACAATTCATTGGATCCCAACAAACACACCGCAAAAAGTCATTACATCAGATAGATCTCCAAGAACATCGAGGAGAACATTGCACTAGTGGAAAAAGTGCTAGCCACAACTTTCGTTGGTGGCGCGCCATTTATGGCCAACGCCACCACTATTTTTTTCAAATATTTGTTGCGTTGGCTTATTTGGTATGACATTAGTAGGGGCATAGTGGTGGGTTTGAAAAACAGGGTAGCGTCAGAAGTTTATGGGATCAGCAATTTGTACCAGGCGTAATATAGTGCTGTCGTGGAATAGTATGGAACACCGGTACTATTATATTTAGTTTTGGCGTACTGTTGGTTCCAACGCCACCACTTTAAATTATTATTTTTTCCTTTTTACTTTAAGACTTGAAATATATAATTTTGAGCCTTCAAATATGTAGTTTGACACTTCCAAATTTTTTTCTTTTTAGTTTTTTATGTACTCGTGATCTTTTTTATAGTATATTATAGTTTACTTTTATTAAATTTCTATTGTTTTTAAATGGAAGTAATGACATTTTTAAAATATGTATTCGAGACTTTAATTGTTTTTTTATTTTTAGTTTAAGACTTGAAATATATAATTTTGAGCCTTCAAATATGTAGTTTGACACTTCCAAAATTTTTTCTTTTTAGTTTTTATGTACTGGTGATCTTTTTTTATAGTATATTATAGTTTACTTTTATTAAATTTCTATTATTTTTAAATGGAAATAATGACATTTTAAAAATATCTATTTGAGACTTTAAATTTACTTTTTTACCTTTTTAGTTTAAGACTTGAAATATATAATTTTGAGCCTTCAAATATGTAGTTTGACACTTCCAAATTTTTTTCTTTTTAGTTTTTATGTATGGGTGATCTTTTTTATAGTATATTATAGTTTACATTTATTAAGTTTCTAGTATTTTTAGATGGAACTAATGACATTTTTTAAATATGTATTTGAGACTTTAAATTTACTTTTTTTAAATATAGCATTGGGCCAAGCCCAAGTGTTAGGAGGCCGTGGGGGTCAAAACCAGGGCAACGACACCCTCACCCCACTCCCTCTCTCTCTCGTTCCCCTTCCTCTCCCTCTTTCTCCGCTCGTCGTCGCCGCTCTCCCTCTCTCGCCGGTGGCTAGGTAATCTTCCGCTCTCCCCCTCTCTCCCTCTCTCGCCGCTCGTTGCGCACCAATTTGATTGGAGTTCATTTCGTTTTGAGCTAGGGTTTCTTCGACAGAGGCGGCAGAAGCGACGGCGGCAGAGGAAGCGACGACGGCGGCGGAAGCGACAAACTGCTAGGGTTTATCGCCTCCATCTTCGCCCCTCGGTGAGTTCATCGCCTCCATCTTCGCCTCCTATAGTGTTCCTAATAATAAATTGTAGTGTTCCTAATACTAAATTGTAGTGTTACATTGTTAAATTGTAGTGTTCGTAATGTAATATTCCTAATGCTAAATTGTAGGGTCTTTGGTAAAGGAAGAGCGTAAAAAAAACTGAAATTAATGTAGTGTTCATAATGCTAAAAGGACTTGATAGTTATCACTGCCAGTATTTGTAGTATATACAATTTCTTTGCTTTTTTATCACCTTCTTAGGTTTCTACAACATAACTAAAATGAAACAGAACTAAGGATAAATGAAGATAGCAGGTGGTATCATTATCGAGGCCTTTTAGTTGTATGGTAACATGAATGAACATATGACAGTGGCAATGGCATTTTGTATCTGCATTTTGCATTAATGATCATCATGTGGATGTTTAGATTAGGGTTCCATTGTTTACACCCATAAAAGAACATAATTTCCTTTGTTTACTTGACAAGTTGACATGCCTCTGTATAGATCAGTTAGGTTGTATAATTTGTGTAAGTGTATTAGTTCACTTGCCGTACTTTGATTGGCATTATTATCAACTTACTTGTTATTATTGTTATGATTGGCATTAATTAGATCACTTGCCATACTTTGATTGGCATTATTACCAACTTACTTGTTATTCTTGTTTGATCAGCAGGGCAATATTATCAACTTACAAATCATTTTCCAACTTGCAACACATAGCAAAGATGGGCATGGATGCAACTTACTTGTTATTCTTGTTTGACATGTGTGTTTGGTTCTTGTCAGAACTAAGAATTATTTTTGTTAGCACTAAGGAAATTCTTGTTTGACATTGTGATGCTATCTATATATATTTTTGTAGTGATTGGCATTACATCACTTGCCATGTGTGTTTGGTTCTTATCATAATAACCTATACTTGTCATTATTTTGAAGTTCCAGCCATCACTAGCTGGAACAGCCACTACGAGTCCTCGTGCAACTTCGCGGCCTATGATGAAGTTGACAAAGGCGAAACGAGCACCAACCAGGTAAGATTACAAAAACATCCATGAGCATTGCAAACACATGCATATATACATATATCATCTAACCATTCTTTATTGATGATTTCAAATATTTGACTTGCCAGGCGTATGTACGAGACCCATCTCCAGAACCGGTCCAGCAGCAGCTAGCGGTACATGACGTGGACATGCTCAGCCGTGAGCTTGTCTTGTCAAAGGAGAGTATAATGAAGGCACTTAAGGAGTTGAATGATTCCCTGAAGAAAGAGAAGGACGATATGATCGACGAGATCTCCGATCTCTGCGATAAGAAATTGAAGCTCATCGATCAGAAGCAGCTACTGGTCACCAAGATCGAGTCTATGAAGAAGGAGATATGGCTCCTGAAGGCCGAGAGGGAGGAGGTGAAGACCCGCAAAGTCTATTTCAGAAAGGAGGGAGAGAGCAACAGGAACAAGTTGCGTGAGATGAGGATCATTCTTCATCGTAGCTAGTTAGCGCGCGGATAACAAAGTTGTGTGAGATCGATGATGATATTTTTGCTTGTATAGAGCTAGGCACCGGATAACTTTTGCTTGTAGGTATTAGCAAGCTAGTTACTGAAAATTGTAGTAATAGCTGGGTATATTTTGTGGATATGAGACTTCCACTAGAAGTTCAAATGGCTGCACATATACTAATCGCCGGGTATATTTCTTTTAGTGCTGAAAAATACAAATTGCTGGCGTTGCTTCACAGTAAACGCCATAGATAACACAATATATTGCTGGTGTTATCCAGGTGGCACGCCGTCAGTGCTAAAATACTGCTGACGTGTCTGCCAGCGCCACCACTAAACTATTTTCACTAGCGTTGGGTCTCTACGCCAGAAAGGCACTTTTTGCCACGCCATAGCTAAGATTTTTTTCCACTAGTGTTGTATTGAGAATTAAAAAGAGAGAGGAAGCCATCTAGCTACTGCCTACGAACCCGTAGGTCTATGGTGAACTACTCACGCATCATCGAAGGAGCATCAATGAGGATGATGAACACCTCCGTGATCGTGTTCCCCTCCGGCAAGGTGCCGGAATAGGGCTCTAGATTGGATCTTTGAAGGAAATATGCCCTAGAGGCAATAATAAAGTTATTATTTTATTTCCTTGTATCATGATAAATGTTTATTATTCATGCTAGAATTGTATTAACCGGAAACTTGATACACGTGTGAATACATAGACAAAACGAAGTGTCCCTAGTATGCCTCTACTAGACTAGCTCGTTAATCAAAGATGGTTAAGTTTCCTAACCATGGACATGTGTTGTCATTTGATGAACGGGATCACATCATTAGAGAATGATGTGATGGACAAGACCCATCTGTTAGCTTAGCATTATGATCGTTGAGTTTTATTGCATTGCTTTCTTCATGACTTATACATGTTCCTCTGACTATGAGATTATGCAACTCCCGAATACCGGAGGAACACCTTGTGTGCTATCAAACGTCACAACATAATTGGGTGATTATAAAGATGCTCTACAGGTGTCTCCAAAGGTGTTTGTTGGGTTGGCATAGATCGAGATTAGGATTTGTCACTCCAAGTATTGGAGAGGTATCTCTGGGCCCTCTCGGTAAAGCACATCACTATAAGCCTTGCAAGCAATGTGACTAATGACTTAGTTGCGGGATGATGCATTACGGAATGAGTAAAGAGACTTGCCGGTAACGAGATTGAACTAGGTATGATGATACCGACGATCGAATCTCGGGCAAGTAACATACCGATGACAAAGGGAACAACGTATGTTGTTATGCAGTTTGACCGATAAAGATCTTTATAGAATATGTGGGAGCCAATATGAGCGTCTAGGTTCCGCTATTGGTTATTGACCGGAGATGTGTCTCGGTAATGTCTACATAGTTCTCAAACCCGTAGGGTCCGCACGCTTAATGTTCGATGACGATTTGTATTATGAGTTATGTGATTTGATGACCAAAGTTTGTTCGGAGTCTCGGATGAGATCACGGACATGACGAGGAGTCTCAAAATGGTCGAGAGGTAAAGGTTCATATATAGGACGATGGTATTTGGACACCGGAAGTGTTCTGGGTGATACCAGGTCACCGGAAGGGGTTCCGGGCAACCCCGGCAAAGATATGGGCTTAATGGGCCAAGTAAGGGAACACACCAGCCCACAAGGGGCTGGTGCGCCCCGTATAGGGCCAGCCACGTGGGGAGAAAGGAAAAGGAGAGGGGGAAAAGGAAAGTATGAAGTATCTCCTTCCTTTCCCCCTTGTCCAAATATGGTAGGGGGGCCGAATTGGACTAGGGGCCCAAGTAGGATTCCTCCTACTTGGGCGCGTCCTCGGCTGCCTCCCTCCCTCTCCCTCCTTTATTTACATGGGGAGGGCACTCCTAGAACACACATCAATTGTTCCTAGCCGTGTGCGGCGCCCTCCTCCACAGTTAACACCTCGGTCATATCGTCGTAGTGCTTAGGCGAAGCCTTGCGCCGGTAACTTCATCATCACCGTCGCCACGCCGTCGTTCTGACGGAACTCTCCCTCGTCCTCAACTGGATCAAGAGCTCGAGGGACGTCATCGTGCTGAACGTGTGTTCAACACGGAGGTGCCGTACGTTCGGTACTTGGATCGGTTGGATCATGAAGACGTTCGACTACATCAACTATGTTACTAAACGCTTCCGCTTTCGATCTACGAGGGTACGTGGACACACTCTCCCCGCTCGTTGCTATGCATCTACAAGATAGATCTTGCATGATCGTAGGTAAATTTTTTGAAATACTGCGTTCCCCAACAGTGGCATCAGAGCCAGGTCTATGCATAGATGTTATATGCACGAGTAGAACACAAAGAGTTGTGGGAGATAATAGTAATACTGCTTACCAACATGTCATACTTTGATTCGGCGGTTTTGTTGGATGAAGCGGCCCAGAACGACATTACATGACCGCGTTCATGAGACTGGTTCTACCGCCGTGCTTCGCACACAGGTGGCTAGTGGGTGTCTGTTTCTCCAACTTTAGTTGAATCGAGTTTGACTACGCCCGGTCCTTGTTGAAGGTTAAAACAGCACACTTGACAAAAAATCGTTGTGGTTTTTGATGCGTAGGTAAGAACGGTTCTTGCTAGAAGCCCGTAGCAGCCACGTAAAATTTGCAACAACAAAGTAGAGGACGTCTAACTTGTTTTTGCAGGGCTTGCTATGATGTGATATGGTCAAGACGCGATGATATATAAATTGTTGTATGAGATGATCATGTTTTGTAACAGTTATCGGCAACTGGCAGGAGCCATATGGTTGTCGCTTCATTGTATGAAATGCAATCGCCATGTAATTGCTTTACTTTATCACTAAGTGGTAGCAATAGTTGGCGAGATGACAATGATGCTTCGATGGATATCAAGGTGTCAAGCCGGTGACGATGGTGATCATGATGGTGCTTCGGAGATGGAGATCAAAGGCACAAGATGACGATGGCCATATCATATCACTTATTTGATTGCATGTGATCTTTATCCTTTATGCATCTTATTTTGCTTAGTACGGCGGTAGCATTATAAGATGATCTCTCAATAAATTTCAAGGTATAAGTGTTCAACCTGAGTATGCACCGTTGCTATAGTTCGTCGTGCCGAGACACCACGTGATGACCGGGTGTGATAAGCTCTACGTTCACATACAACGGGTGCAAGCCAGTTTTGCACACACAAAATACTCGGGTTAAAATTGACGAGACTAGCATATGCAGATATGGCCTCGGAACACTGAGACCGAAAGGTCGAGCATGAATCATATAGTAGATATGATCAACATAGTGATGTTCACCATTGAAAACTTCTCCATCTCACGTGATGATCGGACATGGTTTAGTTGATATGGATCACGTGATCACTTAGATGATTAGAGGGATGTCTATCTAAGTGGGAGTTCTTAAGTAATATGATTAATTGAACTTAAATTTATCATGAACTTAGTCCTGTTAGTATTTGCATATCTATGTTGTAGATCAATAGCTCGCGTATAGCTCCCCTGTTTTATTTTTGATATGTTCCTAGAGAAAAATAAGTTGAAAGATGATAGTAGCAATGATGCGGACTGGGTCCGTGATCTGAGGATTATCCTCATTGCTACATATAAGAATTATGTCCTTGATGCACCGTTAGCTGACGGACCTATTGCAGGAGCAGATGCAAATGTTATGTACGTTTGGCAAGCTCGGTATGATGACTACTTGATAGTTTAGTGCGCCATGCTTTACGGCTTAGAACCGGGACTTCATAAATGTTTTGAACGCCACGGAGCATATAAGATGTTCCAAGAGTTGAAATTGGTATTTCAGACTCATGCCCGAGTCGAGAGGTATGAGACCTTTGACAAGTATTTTGCCTACAAGATGGAGGAGAATAGCTCAACCAGTGAGCGTGTGCTCAGACTGTCTGAGTACTACAATCGCTTGAATCAAGTGGGAGTTAATCTTCCAGATAAGATAGTGATTGATATAGTTCTCTAGTCACTATCACCAAGTTACTGGAACTTCGTGATGAACTATAATATGCAAGGGATGACGAAAACGATTCCCTGAGCTCTTCGCGATGCTGAAATCGGCGAAGGTAGAAATCAAGAAAAGCATCAAGTGTTGATGGTTGAAAAAACTACTAGTTTCAAGTAAAAGGGCAAGGGAAAGAAAGGGGACTTGAAGAAGAATGACAAGCAAGTTGCCACTCCCATGAAGAAGCCCAAAGCTAGACCCAAGCCTGAAACTGAGTGCTTCTACTTCAAAGGAAATGGTCACTGGAAGTGGAACTGCCCCAAATACTTGACGGATAAGAAGGATGGCAAAGTGAACAAAAGTATATATGATACACATGTCATTGACGTGTACTTTACTAGTATTCATAGTAGCCCATGGGTATTTGATACTGGTCAGTTGCTATGATTAGTAACTTGAAACATGAGTTATGAAATGATGTCAGGACCCCGATTCCAAGTCACATCTATCTAGCCGGTAACACCTCATATCACTTTGCGGCCTCACGCATGGTATTCCCATGGGTGTCGCCTTACCATGGCCCGGGACCATTTGCGCCTTTTGGCTCACGTATATGATAGTGTCGCTAGCATCCATATGACAGAGAACCCGGGCCGACATGACTAGTGGTGAACCCAAAGTGGCACTAACTTACGGGCACAGGCATACATGAATCAACATCGAGCATGTCGGTCAGCAGCGTGCGAATCCGGGCTATAGCACTGGGCTAACAGGACTCCGATGAACCGGGCTGTAGCAGGCTAGGCAGGACTCCGGATGTCACCGCGTGACATTTCCCCGAAGGGATAGACACAGGAACAAAGTGAATCACATGCCAGCCAGTCAAGTGTTCCGGAACAGTAGTGCTGGGCTAGCAGGACTCCGGTGAACCGGGCTGTAGCGGACTACTATGGCTCATGGAAGCACAAGACTACATTTCCCCATAAGAGAGGCTACCGAGGATAAACAACTAGGTTGTCGGATCCCACACATACCAAGCATTTCAATCATACACACAATATGCTCGATATGTGTAAATACAACATGGCATCACAACATAACTCTACGACTCAAGTATTTATTGAATAGGCTCCGAGGAGCGAGATATTACAAATATGGGTCTCATGACCCAACATTCAGAGCATACAAGTCAAAGCACAAGCGGAAGCTTAACATGTCTGAGTACAGACATCTACAAATGAAAAAGGCTGAGAAGCCTGACTATCTACTAGATCCTACCGAGGGCACAAGATCGTAGCTGAGGTATCAAGCTAACGTCGAAGTCCACGCGAAACTACTAATTAGACTGAAGTCTCTCTGCAAAACATAAAATAGGAAAATGTGAGTACAAATGTACCCAGCAAGACTTACATCAGAACTAGCTACATATGCATCAGTATCAACAAAGGGGGTGGTGGAGTTTGACTACAGCAAGCCAGCTTTGACTCAGTGGCTATCCTAAACTATGACTGCAAGTAACTCTTTTGAGGTGGCGCACACGAGTCCAAATATTCACCATATCAATACACCACTATGTATCCGCTCCCGTCTCCCTACGAGAAGGCCATCCATAGCACTCACGCTCGTCTTGCGAGTTTTAGAGTATCCCCTTTCACTTGTCTATGAACTGTATAGGCATCCCAGAAGTCCTTTACTGCGGACACGACTATTCGAATAGATGATGTTAACCCTGCGGGGGTGTACTTCTTCACACACGCTCTCGCCACTTACCACCATGTACACGTCGTGTATCTCGGCGACCTTCAAGCGGAAGCCTGGCGAGGGAGTCGACCACGACCTGACTAACCACACAAGTCTCTAGTCCAGGTTTATCGCCTATTCAGGTTCCATCCGCGAGGAGATCCGGCCGGAGTTTCGCTCACAGCCCCAAACGATGTGTGCAGGGTTCCCGAGACACCAAACGGGCGCCCGGTACACCGTGCCACATGCCTACCGCAACACAGCCCACCCTTCGGGTCAGCGCTGCGCACGGCCCCCGGCATACTACAAACACCAGAAACTACTTGCAACTCCTGGACAGAGGACAAGGGCAGTTAATAAGTCAAGAGGGTCCATTGGTTTCGGGCCCAACGCGTGGTACTAGCTGATCATGGATCACAAACACAGAACTCAGTTCTTGAAGACGGCTTCAATGAGACCGCCCACCATGTACTCCTACATGGCCTCTAACCTCTACCTTTACCAAATCGTGTTCACACACTTAGCTCTCAATAGTAGAACATGTTCACACACCTCCAATTCACCCCCGATGAATCAGACCTGACTCAACTCTAAGCAGTAGCAGGCATGACAACAAGCATGAATGATTAGGCACATCAGGGCTCAAACAACTCCTACTCATGCTAGTGGGTTTCATCTATTTACTGTGGCAATGACAGGTCATGCAGAGGATAAGGGGTTCAACTACCGCATCATGTAACAGTTGAATCGTTGTTGTCCTAATGCAGTAAAAGAGAGCAGGAGTGAGAGAGTGGGACTGTATCAGAATGAACAAGGGGGTTTTGCTTGCCTGATGGAGTGGTAGTAGGATACTGCCCTTCAGTCGGATAATCGTGGGTATCCTCGGAGGCAGAACCTACCACGAAAGATACATCGAACACAATCAACACATGACGATATGCAACAATATGATGCATGCTATGGCATGGCAATATGAATGTGTTTTGGGCTAATGCAAGTTAGAACAGATTGAAATGAGTCCATTTGAACCAAAGATTCAAATGCAAACCCATTTTATGAAGTCATAAAGGTGCATTAACTTGTTTTACTTGAACAGCAAGGTTAAGTTGCTTTATCATGCATGAAACCAGTACCATTGGATAGATTGGATTGTTCTGATCATTTTTCATATATAAATCTTTTCAATCTGAGTTAAAGATTAATTTCTATGATTTTTAGAAGTTTTAGCTATTTTCTGGAATTTCCTGAATTATTTTAAATCCAGAAAATCCTTTACTGCATTAGCATGACGTGTGAGTGCGTGTCAGCAGGTCAATTGGTCGGTCCAGGTCAAACCTGGCCAGTGGGACCCACATGTCCGTGTCTAACTAACTAACCTAAGTTAATTAGCACTAATCTAATCCTAATCTAGATTAGTTAAGGCCCTGGGCCCACGTGTCAGTATCAGCAGGGCTAATTAAGTTTAATTAACAGTTAACCAAAATCAGCAGGTTTCCTGGGACCCAGGGGAGGTCAAACCCCTGGTCGAACAGGGTCAAACCCATCGGCGGATCACCGCCGGCGAGGTGAGACAGGGCGGCGCGACTCGGAAGCGCCGCACAGGGCACGGATCGACGAACGGTTTGCATCTACGGCTTGGTGGCGCTCGCGCGCATCCAGTGGTGGCGGCTGCTGGAGCTGGGGTGGCCGGAGCTCACCGGAACCTTGCTCGCCATGGCTGCAGGAGCTCGGGCTCGAGCAGGCGCGATGCTGCGGTGCGCTGGGAAAATAGCTGAAGGTGGCGTTGGTTTCCTGCGGAGCTGCTGAGCATGGTGACGCGCGCGGGTGTGAGATGCGGTGGCTCAGACCACAGTGGTGAGGAACCACGGCGGCGTCGAGTTTCGGTCTTCTTTGAATCAGCGTCTACAGTGACGGATAGGCCACGGGGTGAGGGGGAAGGTGACCGGGAGCTCGCAGCGTGTCTGATGGAGTACTCGGCAGCCCGGGGAAGGCGTCGGGGTCGATTGAGCGACGGTGGGGATCTCCGGTGGCCGTCGGTGATGATGACGACGATGGCGACGCGTCGGGGCTCTTCCGGTCGCGTGAGATGACGGGGAGGACGAGGGCGGCATGGCGGAGCTCGGGGACGCGCCGGAGAGGCGAGGTGGTCACCGGTGGCTACGGTGTTTGCGGCGCCGCACTCCGGCTCGTTCGGGCGGCCGTGGAAGAGAGGGCAGAGAAGGGGGTGGAGGTCCAGAGAGATTGGGGGAATGGACGAGGGGGTCCAGCACGTCTCCTGTCGAGGAGAGCACGAGCACGGGGAGGCCAGGCAGGCAAGGAGGTGGTGGTCGCGGCTCGGCTGCGCTGGGCACATAGCTGCTTCTCCTCCTGGTAGGAGGAAGAGGACAACGCTACCCCTGGTGGGCCAGGCTGGCTTTGGTGGGCTGCACAAGTAGGTGGCCAGGTAAGTGGCCCAGGTAGGCGTTCTCTCTCTCTCTCTTCTAAATTGTTTCTGTTTTCTATTTTTCTGCAATTGTTTTGACTTAATTAAAATGCTAAGGAATTTTCAAAAACCCTGAAAATAATTGTGGCCTCTGTTTGGAATATTTCCAACAGCCCTCACTTAAGTTCAGAATTATTTGGACATTTAAAATATTATATAGCATTTAAATGCCCAAATGCAAATAGCATATGATTTAATTCAGTGACCCAATGCTGTCCTAGAAAAATGTGAACCATTTTTGTTAGAGGTTCTAGACCAAGGCAAAGATGATGAACATTTTTGAAGGGCATTTCAGGTTCATTGAAAATATTTTTATTTGATCCTAGTTGCATTTCATTTGGTGCTAGGGGTTGAACATCCCCATTTCAAGTTTAACTGAAATTTAAACATGATGCAACACCAGATGCTAGCACTAGGCATTACTAGAACTAGGGATGTGACAAATGAACATAGACTAGTTGAGAGCAAGGTGACGATGTGCGTTGGAAGTGATTCCAAGATAAGATCACCATCGCACACTCCCTTTACCTTTGGGATTAGTGTTGAACCTAAAATAAATGTTATTTGGTGTTTGCGTTGAGCATAATATGAATGGATCATGTTTATTGCAATACGGTTATTCATTTAAGTCAAAGAATAATTGTTATTATGTTTACATGAGTAAAACCTTCTGTGGTCATACACCCAAGGTGAATGGTTTATTGAATCTCGATTGTAGTGATACACATATTCATAATATTGAAGCCAGAAGATGCAAGGTTAATAATGATAGTGCAACTTATTTGTGGCACTACCGTTTAGGTCATTTTGGTGTAAATCGCATGAAGAAACTCCATGCTGGTGGGCTTTTGGAATCACTTGATTATGAATCACTTGATGCTTGTGAACCATGCCTCATGGGCAAGATGACTAAGACTCCGTTCTCCGGAACAATGGAGCGAGCCACTGACTTATTGGAAATAATACATACCGATGTATGCGGTCTGAAGAGTGTTGAGGCTCGCGATGGGTATCGTTATTTTCTGACCTTCACAGATGATTTGAGCAGATATGGGTATATCTACTTAATGAAACACAAGTTTGAAACATTTGAAGAGTTCAAAGAATTTCAGAGTGAAGTTGAGAATCATCAAAACAAGAAAATAAAGTTTCTACGATGAAAGTGCGTTATATCGACTAGAGGGGGGGTGAATAGGCGATTTTTATGAATTCTTCACTGAGGAATTTCAGGGTGAGGAAATTCCTAAGCGAAGAACTACTTGCAGCGGAATAAGTATTCAGATGTAATCATAATAGAACACAAGCATGGTCATCATGATGAAATGAAGACAAGCACAGAGTACAGAAAGCGTAAACACAGGATAACACAGGATGAAGACAAACAGACTGAAGAAATTGAACTGAGGAAATTGAGAAAGTCTTCAGTCAAAGTCTTCAAACAGATATGAGCAGGCACACAACTACTGTAATGAGGAAATGAAAGAGTTGAGGAAATAGAACCAGTAGGCTTGGTGAAGACAATACTTTGGTAGACCAGTTCCAACTGTTGTGACAGTTGTACGTCTGGTTGGAGCGGCTAGGTATTTAAACCTGGGGACACACAGTCCCGGACACACAGTCCTCACCGTATTCTCCTTGAGCTAAGGTCACACAGACCTCGCCGAATCACTCGTGGTAAGTCTTCAGGTGACTTCCAAACCTTCATAAACTCAGTCACTCGGCGATCCACAATTTCCTCTCGGATGCTCTAGACCATGACGCCTAACCGTCTGGAAGAGGCACAGTCTTCAAAGGTAACAAGCGTCGGATCCACGCAGGATCAATCTCTTCAGTGATGCTCAATCACTTTGGGTTTGTAGGTGTTTGGGTTTGGGTTTCCTCACTTGATGATTTTCGTTCAAAGTCCTGATAACCCACAAGTATAGGGGATAAATTGTAGCCTCTTTTGATAAGTAAGAGTGTCGAACCTAACGAGGAGCTAAAGGTAGAACAAATATTCCCTCAAGTTCAATCGACCACCGATACAACTCTACGCACACTTGACGTTCACTTTACCAGAAACAAGTATGAAATTAGAAGTACTTTGTAGGTATTTTTGGATAGGCTTGCAAGAAAATAAAGAGCAAATAAATAAAAGCTAGGGGCTGTTTAGATGAAGACACAACTAAGTTAGTTTTAGTAAAGAGCTTTTTGTCACGAGAAAGTTATTTGTCCCTAGGCAATCGATAACTAGACCGGTAATCATTATTGCAATTTTATTTGGGGGAGAGGCATAAGCTAAGATACTTTCTCTACTTGGATCATATGCACTTATGATTTGAACTCTAGCAAGCATCCGCCACTACTAAAGATCATTAAGGTAAAACCCAACCATAGCATTAAAGTATCAAGTCCTCTTTATCCCATACGCAAAGAACCTACTTACTCGGGTCTGTGCTTCTATCAGTCACGCCACCCACCATAAGCAAATCATGAACATATTGCAAACCCTATAGCGGGGATCCCTCACGCTTGCGCGACATGGAGAGCACCATAGGACAACACCAATAATAGAACATGCAACTCAAACCAATCTCGATCATCAAATAACCCATAGGACACTACAAAAAAAATACACTTCCGTGATGATACGTGTTTGTCACAGTAGGTCGCGTTTTTTGTCATGCATGTACATCCATGACAAATTTATGACAGAATCAAGATAGTCATACCTGTGCTGTCGTAGAAGTGTTCCATGACATTACCAAAATTATCATCACGGAAGTGTCCACTTCCATGACGATAAATCATGCGTCACGGAAGTGCTTTCGTCAAGGGTGACCGACACGTGGCATCCACTGTAACGGAACGCCGTTAAGCTATGGGGTCGGGTTTTGCATCCGACAACCCATTAACAGCCCCGACCAATGGGGATTTTCCACGTGTAAAATCATCATTGGCTGGAGGAAACACGTGTCGGCTCATCGCTGGGACAGATGTCATCCACTCATTGGACAGAAGGCGCCTATGATACGTCGACACGTGGCACGGCCCAACAGAGGCCCATTCCCGTGAAAAGGCCGGCCCGTTTGACTTGGTCAAAAGGTGGTGGGCCGGCCCATGGAAAGCCTGTTAACGGCCTGTTCTCATATAGCCCATTTACAGCCCGCTAACCCAAGGCCCGTTACGCCCTATTCGAATTAGGCCCAGTAGTGTCATTTGGGCCATCCAATATGATTCCAGCCCGTTTTCACTTCTGGCCCATGTATGGCCCATGACGTCTTTCGGCCCATATGAGGCCCTATGTAACTCTTGGCCTATTAACGGCCCATGGTGAAACTGGCCCGTAATGAACAGTGTATCACTTTACACCCATTAACGGCCCGTGGTGAAACTGGCCCGTAAAGAACAGTGTATCACTTTATACCCATTAACGGCCCGTTATTCCGTTGGGCCGTTTCCAGCCCATGTTATCTTTCGGCCTTCTCAGAGCCCATTTATTCTTGGGCTATTTTCCAGCATTCGTTTACTTACGGCCCGTTACTGTCATTTTCTGCTTGTGGGACAAATTCAGCCCGTGGTTACAGTCGGCCCGTTTGTGGTCCGTTAATACGTTGGGTCGTTTTCATAGCGTCATCAAATATGGCCTATTAACGATGGCCCATTATGGTCGGCCCATGAACGGACGATTCCAACTCTAGCCCGTTTACGGCCAGAATGCGGTCTGTTTGGCCCATGTTTGGCCAATCGATCATACGGCCCGTATAAGGCCCATTGATGATATGGCCCGTAGAAGGCCCACTGTTTCTACGGCCCGTAGGAGGCCCAGTGTCACTACAGTAAATATTAGCCCATGGTTATTGTGGCCTAGTTTTAAAAAATAGGTTATTGCAGCCACTAGCAAACCGCAGAAAAAGAACTGCACTGACTACAAGCAAACAAATAAACAAGACAACAAGGAAATAAATAAGCAAGCAACTTACACTAGGCTATCACGGCTATTACACATATTACATCCACTGGGCATCAAAGTTCGCCACCAGTGCAAATATAGGGAACACTGCAGCATATAAACGCCGCAGCAAAACAAGTCCAGAACTGAAACCACTTCAGAAAAGCTCAAGAAACAATATCCTGGGTACCCATAATGCTGGCAAGATGCTTAGCAAGCTTATTAACTTTCTCTTATTTGGCACTTAAGTCCTCCAGCGCTTGCTGTTGCACCAGAAAGTATGCATCTGAATTCTACACGGACTTCCTCAGTCCTTCGGCTTCCTGTCGCATAACATCTGATCAATGTCTTTGAACTTGAAGTTGAGACTCAAGAAGCCGAACTGATTCAGGCAACGAGTTCGAAGAGCTGGTGCCAGCAGTGGTAGCCAGTAACTCGAACACTACATCAAGACAGGACTTTGGGGTTGTCTCAGTGTCTTCAATATAGTTTTTATCAGCTTTCTTGGAGACCAACAGGGATGTCTCACTATCTTGAACCTTATCTGCATTACTTCCTTTACCATTGCATAACATGGTACTCTTCTCCAATATTTTATCCGCGTTCTAAAAGAGAAACAAAAAAACACATCTCAGGTTTACAATGTAGTATATGAAACTCATTTTGGTAAACCAGTTCAGTAGTAAGGTGGACAGGATAACAGCATGAAACAAACATATATCTATGTAGTATGGTCACTGTATGGTCTATATCATTCTAGTTTATGTTGCCAAATCAAGATATATATAGTTCGAATCATATCTATTTAAGACAAAGCAGCATAGACATAATATAAGTGTGGGAAACTACACAGCAATAACAACACTTGTAATGTGCATGGCATGAGAACATAACTGTTTATTCAATTGAAACTGAAATCAACATAGAGCAAGTTACAACAGCAAACAGCCAAACACGTTGAAGAAAAAGGTTTAAAACATCCATGTTGCGCCATTGGAGTTTCAATTGCATCCTTCAAATTTGAAATTAGTTGTTATCAGTAAATACAGTGATGCAAGAGCAAAGTAGTATGAACCATAGCCATGGAACCTGACCTGAGAACAATTCTTCTTCTGCTTTAAGCGTTGATTTCGGGTTCGGAGTGGTGGTCCTCGTGATTTGGGCACTGCAGTTGCCTTACTAACTGCTCGTGTTTGGGTGCTCTGTGGTGGAGACGGTGCTGTGTCAACGGGAACTGGGTGTCTATCTGCTGGGGTTGGGGTTAGAAGGGGTGTAGCTAGTTCTCTGTCCAACTGGGTAGGGGTACAATCTGCATGAGTGTGGGTTCTGTGTGGTGGGGCTGGTTCTTGGGCAAATACAACCATGGTTCTATCTGCATCGACAGGTAGCACGATCTTTTCTGAAGACCGTGTTTTTACTCCCACAGATACTGCCATCACTCCCTCCAATTGAAATGGCTGATAAACAAGAAAAGTAATTGAATGTACAAACATTGTAAGATAGACAGGTGCAATGGATAGTAGGGAAGAAAACAGGGCATGAAATAATTCACATTTATGTTGTCTAAGCAAACAGAATAGCAGGACATAATTTCACATATATGATGGCTAATTAAACAGGATAGCATGACACAATTTCACATGTATGATGGCTAACTAAACAGGATAGAATGACATACTTCAAAATATGATGACTATGTAAACAGGATGACATGATATAACTATACGATGTGTCTATTAAAGTGGTTGGCATGCCATAAATCACAAACGTGCCGTCGATGGAAACATGATGGCATGATATAATTCATGGATAGAATGAAATAATTTAAAATATGATGACTATGTAAACAGGATGAGATGATATAACTATATTATGTCTTTAGAAAATGGGTTGGCATGCCATAATTCAGATACATGCTGTCTATGTAAACATCATGGCATGACATAATTCAAATATATGATTTATATACTAAGGAAGTGAGCAGAGGGCAATCGCATATATGATGTGTCAACTAAGGAGATGGCATTCAATATTGTGTATATGATGTAAAAACTAAGCATTGCAATACAACATATGCATTATATGAGTAATATAACCCTGCCAAGTTTGAGCATACACCTGAGGGGGATAATAGGACTGGTCATCTGCCTCTGAATCCTCCTCTGAAGAGCTATCTGTAACCAGCAAGATATCTGCTTCAGCAGGTAGCATTGTCTGCTCTGAAGACCTTGTTTTCACTCCAGATTTCTCCATCACTAATTCAAATGGCTGATGCACAGGAAGAGCAGTTGAATATACAAACATTGTCGTCAAAAGCAATGAGAAATACAAAAAAAAGGACGACATTATATAATTCACATATATGATGCTTGCCTAAACAGCATGGCATTGCATAATTCACATACATAATGCCTTGCAACAAGATAACATTGCATAATTCACATATATAATGTCTTGCAACAAGATGGCATTGCATAATTCACATATATGGTAATTAGACACTAAACAGGTGGCATTCACACAAAGCATGTCTAAACTAAGCAAATGACATAGCAATGCAAGATACCATACGCACGATATGAGCAACATAAACCTGCCAAGTTAGGGCATGCACCTCGGGGGGGGGGGGAATATGACTGGTCATCTGTCTCTGAATCCTCCTCTGAGGAGCTATCGGTAACCAGCAAGACATGCGCTTCGTCAGATAGCATTGTCTGCTCTGAAGACCTTGTTTCCACTCTAGATTTTCCATGACCGTGCCGAATGGCTGATGCACAGGAAGAGTAATTGAATGTACTAAAATTGTTGACAAATTTAACACGTAATAAAAAAATGATGGCATGATATAATTCACATATAAGATGACTGGCTAACCAGGGTGGCATTGCAAAATTCACATATATGATGCCCGGCTAGACAAGATGGCATTGCATGATTCACATATACGATAAAGAAACTAAATAGATTGCATTGACACAAAGCATGTCTAAACTAAGCAGATGACATCTTTAATGTATACAGTAAGCAATGCAAGGCACCATATGCATGATATTACCAACATCAGCATGCCAAGTTAGAGCGAAGACCTCATGGGGTAAATAGGAGTGGTCTACTCCTTCTGAATCCCCCTCAGAATATTTATCTTCCTCTTGATTACGATCCGAAATGGGTGGAGGGGGGCTGCCTTTGCGCCCACCATGGAACAACGTCTGCATGAAATTTTATTGCCACGCAAGGCTCGTCTCTTTTGCTCTACATGATCAGTTCCATTGTGTACAATAACTGGCATGCATAGGAATAAAACATAGTGAGATTATGTAAGGAGTGCATGCACAAATCCAGAGTGATGGTAGCAAACTGTGGATAGACCCAAAACCAATGATAGCAGGCAGATAATAGCTTTGGTTAAAAAATACAGATAATGGCTCCTTTAATGTTTGTTTGCACCCAACATGAAACTCATAGTAGACACCGGAGATTAACCAGATAGTAGATAGATAGTACTGATTGCTGCCCCAATATGTACCCCACAACCATTTAAAAACTCAAGTTTCAACATTAGTTTTGACCTGACTCAGAGTCTAATAGGTGAACACGACGATAATGTAGCATGTCAGCATATTAAGCGACGCATAACATAAGCAGACACGAAAGAGTGCGGCCTCTCTTGCGGACCCGTGTAGTCCTCAAGGTCATCTGCTCAGTTGATGATGGTAATGCAGTTGCAAGGGCTGCCGGCGGCGGGGAAGAAGGTCTGAGGCGGCGAAAGATAGTCTGGAGAGCGGATCCCTGCTGTGGTGAACCCTTCCGTCGTTGGAGCAGCTGAGCTGGGGTGGAACACAGCGCCGCAGGAGAAGGACAAACCACACAAGGTTTCCTTTGACACATATCTGTAACAGAAGTAATTGAGTAAGGGATTGTTTGAATTTGAGGACTCTAACAATGCAGGGATAGGAAATAGACAGGAATAGGATAGGAATGCACGTGCAAAACAGAGAATTTAAAAACACAGGATTTCTGCCAATCTGGGTGTTTGATTCACAACAATTGGAAGATCACAGGATGCAAAAAAGCATGGTGAGATTAAGTCAAACCACAAGAAAATGTACGGTTATAATGCTATTATGCTACTATCTCTTAGTCTTGTGCTTGATGAATAGGAATATGAAAAGGAGGAGAAGTGGAAATTAGAATTCCTATGGTTTTTCTTTCAAGGGGACACTAAAGGAACAAATCCTACAGTTTTCCTTTGCTCCATTCCTTTGCACCAAATTCATGAAAAGTAGTACCATAGGAAACTTTCCAATTCCGATGTTTTTCATTCATTTTTCCTTTCAAGCACTGGCGATTCTTGTAGGCAGGCTTGAGCAAGGAAAATCCTACACTAAAAAATGTTTTTGTGCTACTTCTGTTACTTTGGACCCAGGCCACTACCATACTAGCTCAACACCCAGGCCCATCGACAAATGCACAGCTAAATAATGATGGCGTTCAAGAGAGTCCATCATGGATAGCTAAGTTGCCTGGTACCTCACTGCTTGTCATATAGTAGGATAGAATAATCGTATTTCCCATTACTACGAGTGTTCAGTGGACAATATATATAACATGTAGAGTAAAAAAGAGATGCACCAAGTGTACAACCTCTTTGGCGAAGCCATGTCGATCTCAGCGTGATTGGGTTGGCCGGTGAGGATGCTCCGGCTGACTTGGCTGTCGGAGGAGGGGAAGAAGATCTTAGGCGTCTGGAGATGGAGCCCGAGGTACTGCTCCGCTGTGATGGAGGGTTTCGTCGTTGGAGCAGCTCCGGTGAGATGTACGACGCCGAGGCTGAAGCAGGACAAGAGAGACAACAAACAACGTTAACCTGAGTGGAATTCTAATAGCATCTCCAATACATGACGTAAAATACATAACCACAAAGTGCTAGATGTAAAATACATCAGCCGCTCATCTCTGAACTTAACTGTCGAAAGTGAATTTAACTGTCGAAACTGAACTTAACTGTCGAAACTGAACTTAACTGTCGAAACCGAATTTTGATGTCGAAACTGAATTTTGCTGTCGAAACTGAACGCACTAGCAAGGTGAGGCTACACGTCGGTCGACTGACTTTTTCATCTCTGGTCAGTCGATTTTGCACCGTTGGATACGAATCAAGGGCCTGCGGTTCATCTTCAACCTCCACCCCCCTGAGCCGCCAGCCACCACCGGCCAAACAGCAGCCCCCCGCCGCCCGCGGCCAGCGGTGCGCCGCCCCGCCCACCCCGAAAACACTCCCCACCGCCGGTCCGCCGCCGCCCCGCCATCCCTCTAGGGCCCCCCCGTGCCGAGCTTTTTCTCCGGCGATCCCCACGCCACCGCCCCGCCAA
Source organism: Triticum aestivum (assembly GCF_018294505.1). Classification (NCBI taxonomy): domain Eukaryota; kingdom Viridiplantae; phylum Streptophyta; class Magnoliopsida; order Poales; family Poaceae; genus Triticum; species Triticum aestivum. Next base: position 404,690,244 of record NC_057796.1, on the reverse strand, counting down.
CGCCAGCGACCACCGCCCCCATCCTGAACCCTAAGATAGATAGTGGGGTACCTCTCCGGCGAGCCCCCCTCCCCGCTGCGGCTGGTTCTTCCTTCACCCCGGCGAGCCCCCCCACCCCCTGAAAATCGACTGACCCAAAAGTCGATTCAGTCGACTGAAGTGTAGCTAAATCGGAGCAGCATCGCAAGCAAGAGCAAGAGCGAGAGCAGCAGCGCGAGCAAGAGCAATAGCAAGAGCAGACCAGGCAGGGGACCGAGAGCAAGAGCAGAGCAGCAGCGAGCGAGAGCTAAAGCAGCAGCTCCTACTGATGTGGACGTCGCCGCGGAGCTAAAGACAGCAGCAGCTCCTACTGATGTGGACGTCGCCGCCGCCGTGGATGGAGCCGCGCCGTGTCGGCTCGGGACCGAGCGCCGGCAGCACCGTGAGATCGAATCAAGAAGAAAATGCGGCGATTAGTGTACAACCTCTTTGGTGGCGCCGATTAGGCCGCAGCTTCATCCGAGGAAACGGTGATGATGATGCTCTTCCGGTGGTGCGGGTGAAGACGGCGGTGTGGGAACGGAGGTGGCGTGAAAGACGAGGGGAACGTAGGGGCAGCTCCTTGGAGGTGGAGGACGGGGTGGCTGAACCGGCGGGACGATGAGATCGACGACGGATCCTCATCCGGTACGGTGGATGAGGGACGTCGAGGTGTTGCTGTGGACGACGTCGTCAGGGAAGAGGCTCCGGCTGGGTGGCGGACGGAGCAGGGTGTGGGGTTTCGTCGCGGGTTTTCGCGGCCTCGGTGTACGAATGGGTGGGCGGATGGGATGGCAGTGGGGAACCATGGCTTAGAGACGCGCTTGTCCGAAATGTGGGGTAAGTTACGAAAGTACCCCCACCGATTTGAGGCTGTTCTTTTGGTTCCGGGGTACCACGGGCATTTCGCGTGTCGGGATTTCACAGGAGGTGGGAGTTTTCGCGCGCGTTGTAATTTCGGAATAGCTAGGCGCGGGTTGAGATGGAGGGAGTTGTCGGAGCACAACGAGACAAAGATATATCTTAAATATTTCGGGCTAACAAGGCGCGGGTTGAAGAGGCGGGAGTTTCGCAGCACGATAGACAGAGACGCTAGCTTGAATTTTCGGCATAACAAGGCGCGCTTGAAATTTCGGAAGAACAAGCTTAACGTGTACCAAAAAAAAGACAATTTGCACCTCAACACGCACAACACACACACAAACAACATTTGGACTAGAGTAAGGTACACGTGCATTGCACGCATGAGATTTGGCAACCAAATTATGAATAAATACCACATTATAGCATGCAAGCTTTGAGTCATATATGCATGATGTAGATGTTCGTTTAATTCTTATAGTTCATTTCATTCAAAATCATCTAGTTTTTATAAGAAAGCTAATCTATTTTAAGATTCATGGAATTGTGCGTCGTAAGACATAAAGTAAAAAACAAATAATGGTAAATCATGTAGAAAAACATTTGGGCAATTTGATATGGAAGATTCTAGAACAAATAAGAAGTGCTTGTGTTTTGATGTTTGTGCATTATGCTTAAGTTCAACCATGGAAGTCTTCTAGATTATACATGTGGCGAAATCTGGTGGAATCTAGATGATATCCAACGGCCAGTAGTGCTCAAATTTGCCATCTTTGGACATCGGATTCGCCTCATCCAACGACCATCTTTCAAAGTTAAAGTTACCCGCACACAATATAAAAAAATATAAAATATAATATATATATAGGGGTATAGATATAGATATGTGATGCGAAAGCCGCCCATCATCTCCAATTAGAATAGTGTGTCCATGCACGGATGCGACGTGGCCAAATGATGTCTGCCCATCAGTATCTCAAATTCAAATCAGTCTGACCTTGTTCAATGTGTATACATTACAACATGCTCGTTTCCAAACCACACCGCGCAGATCTCCGTTATATTCATGCATGCATGGGTTTCAACATCAGGATCTCTTATTCAAATATTTGAATTCAACTTTACATTGATTATGACCTCACCTATTCTTTTACACCCACACAGTAGTCTTCTCTTTATAATTGTACCACTAACTTTCTCTCGTGCATGCATGCACACCACACTACCAGTCGGCATTATCCATCGCACGCCATGCAATCTTTTTCTTCAGGTCGGTCTCCCATGAAGGCACACACCCACAACATCCCCCTCTCCATCATATCGGGCATTCTTTATCTCTCACGCGTGCATGCACAACGATCAATGTTCCTCTATGTATGTGTTATATAGCTAGGTCTTTCATAGTTTTCCACACAAACTGATCAATCGATATATCCAGTGAGGTCTCACCCTCTTTCCCACGTCCACATCGATCAATCTATACCTCTCTATATAGGATTAACATATATAGCTAATACACCCACATTAATTATATATCCAACGTCCCCTCTCATCATCCATGCCTTCCGCCTTCATCTCTCAGACGCGTGCACAATGGCGAAGACAGGGGCAGTAAGGGCCTGCCCCCTCCCCCCTAACATCACTATATATCGAGGCTAATATGAATGTGATCATTAAACAATTGCTGCTAAAAATGGTTTAAGTTCATGAATTGACCCTCCTCGTAAAGGATTAGCAATGCTTGGCCCCCTAGCTCATTTATTTTTCATGGCTCCGCCACTACGCGCAACAGCGCACGTGTTCGCCCCCTCTCTCTAAATATCGATCTCGCACTTGTGCATTCCTTCATAGTCTCCCTCCACCCGGCCCCTCGCACCATCTTCTAGCCCCCCACCGGATTTTGCCACATGTACAATCTAGAAGGCTCCATGGTTGAACTTAAGCATAATGCACAAACCTCAAAACAACAGTGGTTCTCTTTTGTTCTAGAATCTTCCGTATCATAACTGCCCAAACTTTTTTCTAGTTGAATTGCCATTATTTGTTTTTACTTTATGCTTTACAACGCACAATTCCATGAATCATAAAATAGATTAAGGGCTTCTTTGATTCAAAGGATTCTCAAAGGAATTTTGGAGGATTCTAATCAATAGGAATTTTTCCTATCTTGGTTGTTCGATTCGTAGGATTGTAAACCATAGGAATTTTTCCATATGATTCATTTGCACTAGATTTCATAGGAAACATCCCATCCACTCAAACCTCTTTGAAAGAATTATGCGTTTTTTCTATGCACAATCAAACACTCGTACAATCCTGTAGGATTCAAGACGACATTCCACTATAATCCCATGTTTTTCCTATTCCCGCGTTCTTAGCTTTTTATAAAAACTAATTGATTTTGAATGAGATGAACTATAAGAATTAAACGAAGGGCTACATCAGGCATATATGACTCAGAGCTTACATGCTATAGTGTGGTATTTATTCATAATTTGGTTGCAAAATCTGATGCGTGCAATGCACGTGTACCTTACTAGTACTCCGAGTATGTGCAAAACACGTAAATTAGAATACCAATGGCACGCTACACAGTGTCTCTCTTAGAGTTCATGAAGCCACGTGGCACATGTGGAGGCGTTGTCGCGACCTCCTTGCATGGATTGATCACAGTGACGTGCTGCTGGTTCCAGAATAAATGTACTCGTCCTCCCTGAGCCATACTGGCGGTACATGCACGAAGCGAAGATCTGCACGCACGCCACGCATGCACTCATTCCCTCACACGCACACGCGGGTACACGGGCGGACGCAATTTTGTACTAAGATCCACCCCATGTGATAATTTGATGCGTGTAAAGTCGTTCACTTAATTGATGGTCAATTAATACAGGGCATGCAAATTGAGTGGATGTGAGGGCGGAAGAAAGACATTATTACTCCACTGCGCGCATGCGAGTAGTTAAATCGTGGGTTGCTAGTAGTACTTCCATTGGTCTCCTTCATATTTTGTGCCAATTTTTGACAGTAACATAATATTTACGCATTTGAGCAGTGTAGTATTTGAAATTTATGTTCCGCTAAACTCATCGGGAGCCGTTTCGGGCCTCGAAACCAAAACCATCAATTAATCTTTACCTTGTTCCCATCACATTCGAAATCCTGCTCGCACCTACTAGTATGTACCAAACCTGAACGTGTTCCCACTATGCAGGTAGTAGTACTAGTGCTAGTACTTAGGTTATAAAAAGGGGAACTATCTAACCGAAAATTACTCTACCTTTCCTCCTCATAAGTGCTTCTTCTTCGTCCGCCGTTGCCATGGCCGGTGAGCAGAGCTCTAGGTCGAGAACTACTCATAAAAGGGAGCGGCAACCAAGGCTGCGGAAAAAAGAGAGGGCTCGCCGCCACGCAGAGACCTCGAAAGATCTCTCACGGGCAGGCGATGGCTCCCAGGAGCGCCCTAGCCGCGGAGGCGAACATGCCGAGCCGGTGGAGCTGGAGTCGTTATCCCTCGACGGCATGCCTGATCAGCTCAATAAGCAGAAGGAGTTCATCCATGGCTTGATGGAGTTGCTGAAGGAGAGCCTCGGCGACATGCCCGCTGAGCTCAATCAGCAGGGGGAGTTGACCACCGGCTTGGTGATGCTGCTGAAGAAGAGCATTGCCTCGGAGAAGAAGGCGACCGGCGAAATCCTGCGACTTCAGGAGGACAAGGCGAAGCTCTGCCACGAGATCGACCTGTTGAAGGAGAAGAACGCCGGCTGGAAGAAGCTGCATGAGAATAGTAGTTCCTCATTGAAGATGCTGCAGGCCCTCGTCATGGAACAGAAGGAGGAGTTGGCGAAGCTCCGCATCGAGCACCCGGCTGCTGTCAAGGTACGTAATGCGGCCGTGGAACAGATGATGAAGGCTCGCGGCGAGAAATCCCGCGTCATGGACAGAATGAAGAAGATGGCGGAGGAGACGCGCAAGGAGATGGAGGTCGTGGAGGCAATGAAGAAGCAGTTACGACTCCGTGGCGAATTAGATCATTTGGGGTGATAATCTTCCTTCTTCTTTTGCTCCTGTGTTTCATCTTTTGCTTCGGGTGTTTTGCCGCACGTGTCACGTTCTCTGCGAGGCATGAATAGAACAATGTTTTTTAGGGAATGAATAGAACAATGCTAACAATGAGATGACTAGCAAATTAGATCATTTTTTATCGCCATATGGCACTGGGCTGCCGTGTTTCGTGCTCCTCCGTCGCAGTACTACTCCAGTGGAAAACTTGAGTATACCGCACGGTTCTTTGCTCCTCCCCGATCAGGTCGTCGGCGCATTTATACGAGCAGTCAAATCACAAGGCCCCGCCTTCTAGCAGTAATGAGCCGTCAAATCACAAAGGCCCTCGCCTCTCGTGAAACCGACCAAGCTAGACTGCCCCGCCCTCTAGCCTTTTAAAAAATGTATACTTTTGTACAGCAGTAGTATCGATGGATTGCGCCATGGAGCAAAACTTGAAATGAAAAAAAGGTGGTACATATAGAGAGCGCTCGTCGCCAAATTATGCATATAGTACTATTAAAAAGGCTAGTCACAATAATGGTATCCAGCACAACCCACCCCTCAAATTAAACTAAGAGGGTGCTTGGATACATTTTAGTCCCATGACTAAAATTAGTGGGACTAAAACATGCTAGCCTCACCCATGCTTGGATCCAAATACTAAAAAGGCTAAAATAAAGTTAATGAGCATTTATTATCCTCCAAACCCTCCAATCCAGAACTCGCCTGTGTTAAAGGAGAGGAGTTAAATGAGTAGAGAGAGGACTAATCCAAGCACCCTCTAAGCATCCTGGAATTCTTTGACAAAACTAAGCACCCTGAAATTCTTTGACAACTAAACTGCTGGCTATATGATGTTGGCCATATATATTGTACGTATATAATGTGAAGAAACGAGTGGTAGTACTATACCAACTAAAAGATGAAATGTAAGAAATAGTAGTATGTACGTACTGAAGAGTTAAAGTAACGAGAAGAAACATAACATAGTTCTGCTGGGGGCTCAGCACAACACACCCCTCAAATTAAATTAAGCACACCTGAAATTAAACTTTGCAACTATTCCGGTAGACACTGCATTAGAACCACCATGAGCAACGACACTGCCACCTTACTCGGAGTCCTCGTCCACGTCCTCGACTTCGTCCTGGTCCCTCTTCCTCTTGGCCGATACTTCTTTGCTTGAAACGCACACTTGGCTGTTGCTCTTCATCCACCCCTTGTAGATATTGAAGCAAAGGTAGCCATCCATTGCAGCGTAGTGGATGTGGTCTATATCTAGTACATTCCGCTGCCATGCATGACGATGAAACGTGTATGGAGGTTTCTCCAGTTTACCGTACGAAGGATGAACCATGGCTCCTGCCAGGGTCAGCATTGAAGGTTGACGAGAGGACACCAGCCGATTCTTCTGGAGGTCGAAGGTGTTGCCTACAACGAGGCCTATCCGACGCAGGATTTCTTTGTCGTTACCAAAGTCTACAGTAATGAATTTGACTAGGTTGCTCTCGAGGAAGTCCTTAAAATCCTGGCACTCAACGTTGGCATGGCATATGTGGTAGACCAAGCATAAGTCATGCACGCAAACCTGGATCACGGTGGGCTTCTTCCTCTCTTCGTCCTTTAGATCCTTCTCTCGTCCTAGGACTGTGGTGTACTCAACATCTAGCCCAGCGACCCACTCATCATCTGAGTCTTCGAACATGCGTCTGAAGCGAGAAAGGCATCCTTTCACCGTCGCGGAAGAACGGGTGTAGATGACGTCGAACTCATCGCCGGTGATGGTTCTAACCTTGTACTCGCCGCCGATCGTGGAGATTTGGGACGCCATGGATTTGGGAGGAGGGTTAGGATTAGTGGAACTGCCGTAATGTGAATGGACGGGATGACTAGGAGCGAACCGCCATAGAATTGAAGGACGTACGGGGACGAGTAGGAGCGAACTGCCAGCGTGCGAACGGCAGGGTAGTGGCTTTCCATTCTCCCATGATACGGGCTTCTGAGAGCCCTTGGATCTGAGATCGAACGGTTGCATGGCGTGATTCTAGACCTATGGGTGAATATCCTATCTTGGAGGGTTATTCTGCAAATTTTCAGCAACTTAGCATGCAACCATTTGATCTCAGATCCAAGGGCTGCCAGCAGCCCATATCATGGTCGCGCCTACCACGACCGTCGCGTCGCTCGCGCGGTCGCACCCTTGGAGATTTAACACGGTGCGTTAGGCTATCTGATGTTGGCATGTCATACATAGTCATCACTTAGTCACTCATACTACAACAAGGTTGGCTATAAGTGTAATTTTTTTACTCCTCTCTATCTCTTTCTTCGTACTCCCTCCGTCCCATAATATAAGAACGTTTTTGACACTAGTGTAGTGCCAAAAACGTTCTTATATTATGGGACACAGGGAGTACTAGTATTTATTGCATTTGCCAAGGAGTGACCTCTTCCAATGAAATGGTGTTGCTAAGTTTGCTTCATTTAATTAGCTATAGACTCAAAATAGTCTTTTCACCTAGGTACACGCGCTTAGCACCGTTTCTTCCTTGGGTCACCAAACTAGTCTCTCTCTTCTTGATTAACTTGCCACATCAGACTTTATGCCTATGTGGCAAGCTTAAGCACCTGTAGGAGCAAGTAAAAGTAAGTACAATAGTGCACTTTACATGGCATTTTTGCATATGTGGAGGAAAGAGAGGCAAGGAAAAAGTGGAGAAGTGGGCTCTCATGCAAGAGCCAGCCTCTACTACATGGTGGAGCATTGGGAGAGGCACCTGTATGGAGGTGGTCAGGAATCGGGAGACTCACGCTGGTCGTAGCGCCGCAGTTAAAATGACAATGGCAAGTCAAATCACGGGGCCCCACCTATCCAGCAGTAACTCGCTGTCAAATCACACAGCCCTACATTTGCAGCAGCCTACTCCCTCGTCTTCTCGCGTCTCTGTCGAACCGACTAGGCGGAACTGCCCCGCCTACCGCGCAGGAAAAGCCCCGCCCTCGACTTTTAAATAGTATACAGTATACTAATTTTGTATCCATGGATTGCACCCGCGCAATGGAGCAAAGCGTCTAGAAAATGGCGGTACACATGTACGGAGTATACAGCACGCCCGTCGCGTTCGCGTCACACCCTAGACGGTTGGTCGGTCTGGCACGCTGCTCTCCGAATGGAACGCGCATCATATTGCGTTTGCACACACATGTGGGATGGCAATTGAGAACCGACCATAGGCACACTCCCCGGCCCCGCAAGTCAGGTGACTTAATAGAAGAGGGAGACGAGCGATAGTACTAGAGAAGTGGTGTAATACGTTGGTGCCTGGACGATCCCTGCAAGACACGGCAGATCAGTTCGTCCATGCATGTGAACAGACTCCAGCAGACACGCCTGGATTGGCTATCGTCTACATATCGTTCAGGCTATGTTGTACATGGCTGTAGTTGTGGTGGGAGAACGAATACTCCTGTGGATCCGGCTGGCTCTGCACCCTCATGAACAGCACACCATACTTGATCGATTCGTTATCCTCTGGGTGCTCGACCTTCGACCTGTACGCCCACCACCTCCGCCTGACTGTCGCCTCGGGCGAATCTGTCTGCTCCATCTCCCAGAGGAGATACTCGATGAACTCGGAGGACTGCGGCGTGACTGCCGCCGAGGAGTACATGTACATCGCCGCCCTCATCGCCGCCGTCTCGCTCTTTCGCATACATTGCCACATGGCCAGCACCGTCCTCGAAATCTCCCACTCATTGTCAAACCAACTAAGGATCTCCTTCAACCTGGCTAACTTTGCCTGGTCGCCGCCGGCGATCTGCCTGATTCGCTACTGCATCCTCTCCATAGATGTCCTTCTGAGTGGTCCAGTGCTAGCTTTGGAAGATGGGAAGAGAGACGGTGGTCTTGCAATAGAGAAGAGGGAGAGACGAGACGGTGGTTTTGGAATGGAGATGATGGAGAGGAGAGGAGGTGGTTTTGCAATGGAGAATATCAGAAGAGGGAGAGGCGAGACGGTGGTTTTGGAATGGAGATGATGGAGAGGAGAGGAGGTGGTTTTGCAATGGAGAAGATCAGAAGAGGGAGAGGCGAGACGGTGGTTTTGGAATGGAGATGATGGAGAGGAGAGGAGGTGGTTTTGCAATGGAGAAGAGGGAGAGGAGCGTGCGGCAGCGATTTGGGATTGGACGAGTGGGCCGGCGCGCTGTGACTGGATCAAAATCAAAATCAATTTACCCTTCAATTAAGAAAGTGACCCCACATTAACTAGTCTCCCTTTTATTCTGGGTCATAATTGACCATGATTTTTGCACATAAAATATATGTTATATGTTGCAAAAATAATATAATTTGAAAGTACATTCAGATACGAACCAAACGATACAATTTTTGGTGACATGCATTCACATTTTGCTTTTCAAATACAGTACGTGGTCAAACTTTGACCCAAAATACGCAAAACAACAAAAAAATTACTTCCAAGACCAGCGCCGCTCTTCCGCTCTTCTCCTCTTAAACCACCGCCACTCCTCTCCTGTTCCAATCTAAATGCAGCGCCGCTCCTCTCCTCTTCCATTTCAAAACCACCGCCCCTCCTCTCCTGTTCCAGTCCAAAACCAGCGTCGCTCCTCTTCCGTTCTAATCCAAAACCAGCACTGCTCCTCTCCTCTTCCATTCAAAAACCACCGCCGGCGAGTGAAGGTGCTGTGGAGAAGTAGATCGATGGAGGAGTACAACCGATACATGAGGATCGCAGACGGCGACCCTGTGAAGCTAGCTAGGATGTTGGAGATATAGTCTTGGTTTGACAACAAGGACCAACTAGCGGCGACAGCGACATCCATGGCCAAATATCTGCTACAGAGAGAAAATGCGGCGATACTCCCAGAGGGAGTCGCGCCGGAGTACATAGAGCTGCTCCTCTGGGCCATGGAGCAAACAGATTCACCGAATCCGATTGTGAGGGAGCGGTGGTGGGAGTATCGATCCCAGATGGAGCATCCACCAGAGATTGAAGGATCGAGCATCTACAGGGTGCCATTTGTCAGGGTGTCCTGCCAGAGCGAGCCGGTGGAGTCTTCGTCGACCGAACCCAACTGCAAGAGGAGAAAAGCAGTTGCCCCGACGACACTTCCCCGCCATCGTCCCCCTCGCCGTTCACATCGTCTCACGGGGCGGCTGTCTGCCGCCGAGGAATAGGAGGGGGCTGCCCCCCCCAGCCCAATAGTCGGGCAGGTTGTGAATTGTCAGGAGGAGCTTAGGGTTGTCAGTATTTGCAGGTTGTGAATTGTGTTTTGTGTTGTGTATTTTGAGAGTACTTTCAGATATGAATGTCTTTTGAATTTCAGATTTGCAGTATTGAGCATATGAAGTATTTTATGAATTCTAGAGATCTATTTTAGCACTTAAAAATGTAGTTTCATAGGAGTATAAAAGTGCAGACAATGTGATTCTCAGAGAAGAAACTGCAAGTTTCAGTTTCAGATAAGAAACTGCAAGTTCAGTTTCAGATAACAAACTGCAACTTTCAGAGGCAGAGCATTTATATTAACACGACCTTTTCAAACAGGGTTAACATCATGTTGGAAGTTTTATTCATGGTCGAAAATGGAACTACCAGCCAGTTAACATCATGCTGATCAACATTCATGCATAGCACATCTTCATATGATGCACAGCCAAAATGCCCACACAATGTCAAGTGTGCGAAACACAGACAAAACGAGGGACAAAGTTTTGGCAAGTGTTGGACGTGGTTTTGGGCTGCCCCGTCTAGGCCTGCTCCCTCCTCCCCGCGGTCGGCTCTGCTGCCGCGCAGGCCTCACCGCCCCACCGTACTCCCATCGCTGGCCTAGCCATCCCTCTACTCACCCACACCTGCTGTTATTCTCCGGCGACGGCAGATTAACCAGTAAACCCTCGTACAGTCGTACTCCCCTCCGCGTGGGAAACAACTGCCGAGTCTTCCCTGCCTCCGTGTCGTTCCCTTCGTAGGCCTCGCCGTCGTCCACCGCCCTGGTGCTCTCGGCGCGGCCTGGTCAACATGGTCAATGACCGACATGCATCTGAATTGGACTGTACGTGGAGAGGTCGGCAGCTGGGTCCACGGCCGCACGCAAGGAAATGCCTCCTTATTACGCGCAAAATAATGATTCCTCCACCTGACATCAGGGACTCACCGAAAGGGCCTCTGTATTTCGTGAAAAAAAACGTTACCGCCGCTGACAGCTCGGACCCACCAGCTATATCTTCAAACGCAAGGAAGTGCCTCCTTATTACGCACAAAAAAATGAATACAACCCCTGCTAGCTGGGACCCACCATGGTGGGAGGCTGACTTGTGGGCCTACTAAGTTGACTGGGACGGGGGCCTTTGTCTACTTTAGTCAATATGAACGATTCTAGCTCCAGTGACCGTACGATGTCCATCCAACGGCCGTAGTGCTTCTTCAACCTCTGGTCTTCTTGCTCCAGCCGCCCAAAGCAGCGCCGGTCGTGCCGCATGCTCCTGCCTCCCGTGGCCGGCTGTGCTACCGCGGAGGCCTCACCGCCCCTACTATTCCCACCGCTGGCCAGGCCCTGCGGCGACGGCAGCCTCACACCGCAGCTGAACCAGTGAACCCTCGTACTCCTCTCCGCGCGGGCTTCCACTGCCACGTCTTCCCCGGCTCCGCGTCGTCCCCTTCCTAGGCCTCGCCGTCGTCCACCACCGTGGTGCTCTCCGCGCGGCGTGGTCAATGTGGTCAAGGAACGACTTCCATCGGACGTGGACTGTACCTAGAGAGGCTGGCAGCTGGGTCCACGGCCGCAGCAAGGAAGTGCCTCCTTATCACGCGGAAAATAATGATTCCTCCACCTGACAGCTGGGACCCACCGGACGGGCCACTATATTTCGCGAAAAAAATGTTTCCCCCTGACTGCTGGGACCCACCAGCTACATATCACACGCAAGGAAGTGCGTCCGGATAAAAAAAACACGATTCGCCCCCCTGACTGCTGGGACCCACCAGCTACATCTTCGCAGGCAAGGAAGTGCCTGACAGTCGGGACCCACCTGGTCGAAGCGTACGTAGCGTTGTCATTCTGGTCGCGAACCTGTACGTACATATATACTGGTCGATGTAGAGGCGCGCACGTGTCGTAGTAGAGGCGCGTACGTGTCGTAGTAGAGGCGCGCACGTAGCATGTACACGTACGTACAGCGGCCAGGGTGCAAGAAAGAAAATACGGCCACGGATGTGTACATACGGGCGGGGTCTCGAACGCCTACTCGCGCATATGTACGGCCAGGGCTCGTGTACATGGCTGGGTCAGAACGGAGAAACAGCGTCGTCATCGTGTTCATGGGGAGGCAACGGAATGCGTCGTGTTCATGGGGAGGCAACCGAATGCGTCGTGTTCATCGGGAGGCAACGGAACGCGTGGGAGCCAACCGGCTGGGTCGAACGGAATGCGTGGTCGTGTTCATCGGGAGGGCTTGGACGGAACAGGCGATGGAAACGAGGCTTGGCGTACCGCAAAACGGAGGAAACGGACCTCCTACGTTCGGAATGGGGTCCTGTTGATCGAGAGGGGTGTGGCGTACCGCAAAACGGAGGAAACGGACCTCCTACGATCGAAACGGGGGTCCTGTTGATCGGGAGGGGTGTGGCGTACCGCAAAACGGAC